>NC_091167.1:38441475-38473975 GCF_040958095.1 Procambarus clarkii
GGTGCATGAAGCAAAGATCTTTTGTGCAAGCTAAGGAAATTTTGCGTTGATGTACGCTGTCTGGTCTCTATAACATGATTTAAATGACCAGTTATTGCAGATTTTATAAGAAAAATTAGCTTCGAGGACAGCCCGAAGTTAATCCCAGAGAAATTGACAATGACAAATTAATGCTGCCCATTAATAAATAGTATGATAACCCGCTTAAGAGAGCACCAAATATACCGCCCGAGGATAAGGCAGGGAATTAGTTCCAAGACATTTAATCACTCAACGATTGATTATAATAGACGTAAAGGTTGATGTAAAGCTCCCTTTACACGACAGGAGAAAGATGTCTCCAGCCAAATCTGTGGAGGATCGCATATCACTTAGATGCTAAGGTATGGTTAACACTCAAAAGCTAAATTGATCACGAGGCACTCGCCTCTAGTCTGTGATTCTTGGCCACGAGCGTATCTATAAATGTAAGGACCAAATTAAAGAGAGGGCAATAAATCTAGTGAAAACTATACTTAACCCGACCGACCTCACATTCAGACTCTCCGACACAGTAGAGATGTGGCTGGTCTGTGTATCTTCGACAAATACCAGAAAATACGTATTTCAAACTTAGGCTCATTATAATTCATTCCTAAATATACCAAACAATAGCTGCCAAGTGTGGTGAGATAGATGTTTCCTTGACACGAATAAAGTAATTTCGATGTTCGTTTCGTAAAAATTAACGCAGCTTTATGGAACTTGTTTTGACAATAGGCAATCAAAACCACAGAGTCACTTCAATCAATTTCTTTTTGTAAATGAGCAACTAATAATAATATAATTTCAAATAACCTTAAAACATATTCCTTCTGCTACACATAACTGTACAGGAAAGTCCATATTTTTTTTTAACTTTTACCGACCAAGTAACAAGAAATGCTTAAATAATCATAATAATATTTGTAATATAATTAAAATTATTACTATTATTATTATTATCAGTATTGAGAAAACCCACCAGGGCTGTAAGGTGGGCTCGAACCAACGACCTCGGCATTGCCAACCGCATTGGATTTTCTCATTGATACATATCACGTTAGAGTGATCACTGTTGATTATCATATTATTAATATTATTTTAATTATTATTATTAAATAATAAAAAAATCCAAATAATAAAGAATGCAATGTGTATTAATACACACGAAAGAATGCCAGAGAAATAACCACATAACATGGTGTGGCTTTTTGCGGTCCAGTAATATCCTTCAAGGCTTATAGAGACGGGAGAGAACGCCAAATAAATCACTATAAATCCGGATATTATTTATATTTATATTCGATCAAGCAGAGCGCCGTAGCGTGTAGGAACTGGACCCCGCAGCAGGAGTGGACACACCCGACTGGAGCGTGAACACGGAGAGCGGGACAGACAGAGACTGAGAGAGAGAGAGAGAGAGAGAGAGAGAGAGAGAGAGAGAGAGAGAGAGAGAGAGAGAGAGAGAGAGAGAGAAAGAGGAGAGAGAGAGAGAAAGAGGAGAGAGAGAGAGAGAGAGAGAGAGAGAGAGAGAGAGAGAGAGAGAGAGAGAGAGAGAGAGAGAGAGGAGGGGGGGGGGAGAAGGCAGTCATGCAGTGAGAAAAGGTCATGCCTTGGGGTCATCATGCATGGTGTCCAGGGGTATGCACAGGACCCTGTCATGAGGAATGGGAAAGAGGAGGGGTGGTGTGACTAAGGGACTGGGAGGGAGTGATTAAGGGATGTGGCGAGAGGGACTAAGAGAGGGGACTCAAGGGGGTCACTGAGGGGAGAGATATACAAGTGGTAACTAAGGAAAGATATACACACAGGGGGGAGATACATACGGGGTAAAATACAGAGGGAATAGATACTCAAGAAATAACTAAGATAAGAAATGATTACGAAGAGACACTCAAGGAAATAACAAAGATAATGAAATGAATGAGAGTAATTGAGTGAAGGGATCGACTTGGATAAGGGTGTGAATAAGGAATGGGAGTGTCTAAGAAAAGATAAGGGGGTTCTAAATAAGGGAAAAATATTTAACACTTAAAAGTCCCCAATCTTTTTTTCCACCCATTTGTGTTATAACAGAATCCACGGTAGGCCAGATAAAATGAGGACAACCCCCAAGATGGTAAGGTCGACCTTTGATGACCTACGGGCCTGTACGACGGGTCTGAAACACTTGCTCGATTCTGCCGTGTTTGTTCGCGCGAAACAGAAATCCGTGAATTTTTCGAACCCACACCATTTATAACATAAAGAATACTTGCTGAGCTGGGTGGATAGTTTATCATTTTTTGTCATAATTCTCTCTCTCTCTCTCTCTCTCTCTCTCTCTCTCTCTCTCTCTCTCTCTCTCTCTCTCTCTCTCTCTCTCTCTCTCTCTCTCTCTCTCTCTCTCTCTCTCTCTCTCTCGTTCTCTCTCTCTCTCTCTCTCTCTCGTTCACTCTCTCTCTCTCTCTCTCTCTCTCTCTCTCTCTCTCTCTCTCTCTCTCTCTCTCTCTCTCTCTCTCTCTCTCTCTCTCTCTCTCTCTCTCTCTTGCTTTATGGCAATTCCTCATTTGGGAGTCGTGTAATGTTTAAGAGTAGATACAAAATAGATCTTTAGAAAACGGAATGTGTCTTCTGTGGTTTACATATAGATACTTTTTGGAATTAGCACCAAATGAACTTGTTTGTCATGCATGACAGACAACGAACTCATTGGTATGGTACAAGAGACTAACTAGACTATCGTGTTGAAAGTAGTAGTTATAATAATACTTGCTGGTAATGGTGGTAGGAGCAGCAGCAGTTGTGCTACTGCTAAGACTAATTGTGGTCATAATGGTAATAGCAACAGTAGTAGTAACAGTAGCAGCAGAAATAATATTGGCATTCTTAATTTCCTGTTGAATTTTACGTTGAATTGACATTGAATTTTCTGTTTAATTTAATTTCAACGAGAGTAAATTAGTGTTCGGTGTAGACAGCTAATGTATAAACACAATAAATCATTGGATATTTCTTTCTTCATTTATATAGTCGTAGTAGCTTAGTGTTTTCTCCTGATAATTACCTTATATTACCATCAAGTATTCTCAAGTACGTTAATGCAGTCCCCATGTGCTGTAATGTACTCTAGAGTATCACAATATACTCCCATGTACTCATATGTACTCTCATGAAATTCCATGTATTCCTATGTACTCACTTGTCCTCCCATGTACCTGGTGGCGTTCTTGTCAATTCCAAGACTGTGGTAATTAAGCTGAAAATTGTTGTACAAAAACGGAAGTATTCGTGAATTATGTTTATATTGCTCATTGAGTCTCGGGAAGGGGGAAGGAATGTGGCTAATTTGTTATATTATAATAAATATTAAAAGAGAGATAGTGAGAGACAAGAGCAGAGAGAGAGAAGAAAATGATTAGATTGGTCAGTATATTAGCCCCTTCAACACCACCGGGGAGCCGGTCGGCCGAGCGGACAGCACACTGGACTTGTGATCCTGTGGTCCTGGGTTCGATCCCAGGCGCCGGCGAGAAACAATGGGCAAAGTTTCTTTCACCCTATGCCCCTGTTACCTAGCAGTAAAATAGGTACCTGAGTGTTAGTCAGCTGTCACGGGCTGCTTCCTGGGGGTGGAGGCCTGGTCGAGGACCGGGCCGTGGGGACACTAAAGCCCCGAAATCATCTCAAGATAACCTCAAGATAACCATAGAGATGTTGGTGAATGACCACTTTGTAAAAGGCAAGTGTTTTAGTGGTTCCCACCTGGCCCAACGTTGTTGATAACCTGGAATTGGGAAACCACAGCACAAGGCGCTCAGTCATCAACAGATCATACACATTATGCCATTCTTGAGAATTTTACTTATTCAGCAATGACATTTATTCCTAGGAGGCCTCGAGATACGTGTGGAACATATTTGTTCTACACGTTGGTACTAACCAAGGCAAGGCAGCTAAGCAAAATAATGCTCTGATAGAAAGCTGGTTCCAGCTTCTTCCCTTTACCTAACAATATTAAAAAATCCCTAAGAAAACAAATAATATCGTCAATAAATGCATCTGTTGCTGAGGTCAGGATTCAGATAAGCTGATGTAAGATAACACCTCAAAGCTTACACTTTCTTTAGAAACATCACCATCATTATTACTGTGTCTTAGGTAGAGAGAGAGAGAGAGAGAGAGAGAGAGAGAGAGAGAGAGAGAGAGGGGGGGAGCAAAAATGGAAAAATCAAGATAGAGTGAAGAAAGAGAGCGACTGAATTTGATTGGAGGAAAAAAATCAAGAAATTCTTGTAACCATCTTCTCATTCTCTCAAGGCCATTAAATATTTCCTGAGAACATAAACCCACTGAAGCGTTCATAATTATGGTATCTTGCAGAAACAGGAAAAACGTATTTAAATAACCGATTAACAATTACATTCGGGGCATGTGGATGAAAGGAGACGCCGCCTCTCCAGTGTAAGTGATCAGGTTCAATTAACTGAAAGGCAAAGAAGTTGAGACTCCATTCATAACTCCATACATAAGGGAAAATCAATAGGAACCATGTAGAGGATTCAAACCTGTACACGGATACATCACGTTAATGCGATCTTTGTATTCGGCACCATATATAGTTTTAGAGGAAGTAGGTATGATATGAAGCAGGAGGGTTGGGAGGCATTGCAATAGGCGACTGGCGACTGAAATGTTTTGTTGAAGAGCTGAGGCTCACTATGCAACTACATAAAAGTGAGAATATTGTAATCCCTTTGGTGCATTGGTATCATATTCGCCTATCGCTTCGCGAACAATTTTGTCTGGGTTCCAGCCCTGTCCAGGGAGGATTGACTTTGCACCAATCCTTAATTTTTTGCTTCCGTTCATCCAGTAGTAATCGGACACATGGTTCAAAGCAATTGACTGGTCATGTTTTAGAGGAAAATAAAGCTTAACATGAGTTCATAAAAAAGCTGTAAGCCTGCAAACGGGAAGGGAACTATCAAAAGAAAGCGCCAAGTCATTATGACTATATAGCACTGGGAAGGGATCGGTATAAGGATTTGGGATGTGACGGGGGAAAGGAATGGTGCACAACCACTTGGACGACTGGGGATTGAACGCCAACCTGCATGAAGCGAGACCGTCGCTCTACCGTCTAGCCCAAGTGGTTGGGCACCATTCCTTCCCTCCCCCCCCGTCCCATCCCAAATCCTTATCCCCATCCCTTCTAAGTGCTATATAGTCATAATGACTTGGCGCTTTCCCCTGTTAGTCAGATGTGGTTCACTTATGCACACACATTTATAGCGGTGTTGTTGAAGCTGACTACATTCATGCATTTAAAAATATATAATATACTGTCACGGGGCCTATAGGAACTAATAACACCTGCTAGGTAAATGATAAGAGGCTGGGGCCAGGAGCTGGAGCTCAGTCACATTAAACACAGCTAGGTTAATGTACGTACGCCTACAAAAATCCGGACTTTCATCAAAGAATAAATCTTTCAAAAATACAGCACACTACGAATGAAGCTTGGAAACTATACAACTGTATTTGACGCCAGTCTAGAGTCTATATAAACTTTAAGAGCCAAGATGTGATGAGTGACCTTAAGAGCTGAATATCACGCTATTTGAGAATAGACTAATAAAGAAACATGATCACGACATACAAAATACCGGGAGCAACAACACGGTGGTCAGATATAAGCCGGTTGAAACGTGCGGAACTAGACTGAGGGCACATCCAATACATTAGTGAAGTTCTCTAGGAATGACAACAGTGAAAGCAGTCTTTCTGTTCGAATTCTTCAGCAAATAATACAAACTTTGCAAAGATGTAGGTACCTTACCTATTGACATATATAATGCAGGTGTATACATGGTGAGTATAAGTGATTACACTGATGAGTATATTCAGTTAAGTACACCCATGAATTTATAAGAGACGAGTATACACACACACGAGTATACACCGATGAGTACCCACTCACACACCTGGACACTGGCGCCACTACTAAGAGCGGACCTACCTGCTGCACGGCGGTTTACTGACCCCGGCCGTAGTCTCCTTTAATGATTTCTTTATAACCTCGGCAGCTTTGGGACCCGCAAAAGGCCCGCCGCTCGTCATCCAGCTTTTATGTGTCATGCAAATACTGAGAGAATGCCGACAAGGGGCCCCCAAAGTACATGAAAACTCGCCTGCCTTTCAATAAGCAAACTGTCGAGACGTTAAGGTTTATTGCTGCGCATATTTCGCTGGGAAATAGTCGCCTGAAGCGGCGGAGTGTGTTGAGGAGGACGGAACAGAGGGGCCTTAACGGGGCACCTTATCATGCTGCTGATTTGACGATCTTTAATATCGACTCATGTTTAAAATATGAGGATTCTTTGTTTGCCCTCCCGTGTGTGTGTGTGAGGAGGGGGGTGAGGGGGTGAGTGTGTAGCACTTGCTGATGAAAGGGGGAGGGTGAGTGGGTGTGTGAGTGTATGTGTTTATTTGAGTGCAAGACGGTGTGGGGTATGTGTGTGTGTGTGTTAATGTGCAAGTGTGAAGATGTGTAAGCCTCAGTATAAAAGTGCGTGCGTGTGTATTAGTGTTGTGTAAGAGGGTGTTTAAGTGTGTGCTTGATTGCAAGTGGGCGTATTCATTCGTGTGTAAAAGTGTGAATATATGAATAAGGTGTATAGGTTTGTGATTGCGTACTCATCGTGTTGTACTAATCTACGTGTTCTTGCTGGCATTGAGAATAAGCTCTTGAGTCCCGACACTCGGATTTTAATACTCTGGTGAACAGGTTCTTGAACCTTTGTTTTTTTATATCTACTTACAACATTTATCTCGTCAATTTATTTCTATTTTGCATTGCGGCAGAAACCCTTTGAAATGTCAAATTTGTTAATTCTGGGACTTAGTTCCCACCTCCGTGTTCATGCTTTTGAATAATTTCAAACGGTATTTACGGTCAATTTTCCTGAGTATTTTGTATGTCTTGACCATGTCTCTCCTGAATCTATTCTCTTGCAGGAGCCTGAGCGAAGTCTCTTGCACATTTTCTCTTTCGCTTTCCCTCCTGGTGCCGCATTCGGCATGAATGGTCTGACAGGATACGTACAATATCCTGAATTACTCCTTGTTCAGATTTCTAGAGGTAGATCTAATGTTGGCCAACCTTGTATACAACTGATGTTATTCTGTTGGACCCTCTTGCACGTTTACTTACTATATGTGCCTGTAGCATCGAGCTGTTAGCTCTTGGGTCCCGAATTTCTAATCGTCGCTTGTCTAATGTATTGACTCCCGACCTATTTTTCTTCTATCATATCTACTACATAGTTCTCTCACACTCGCACACATCCCCAGGATGTAGCCCGTAGCAGCTGTCTAACTCCCAGGTACGTATTTACTGCTAAGTGAACTGGTGTATCAGGTAAAAGAAACTGCCCATTTGGTTCTGCCTCGACTTGGAATCGAACCCTGACCCTTAAGAATATGACCCCCAAGCGATGTCCACTTAGCCGCGAGATCTGTGTGTGTGTGTGTGTGTGTGTGTGTGTGTGTGTGTGTGTGTGTGTGTGTGTGTGTGTGTGTGTGTGTGTGTGTGTGTGTCAGTTTTGCGTGTGTTAGTTTATAAATACAAACAATAACAATAATAACACAAATTACATACGGGAAACAATCTTTCAATACTAGAAAAAGATACATAGCAGAAAACAAATATAAATCAAATTAAAAACAAAAATGATACCAAGCACAAGATGGAAGTCAATATTACGCGATTAAATGAACGACAGGTAATAGATGTGGACGAATTCCGAATAATAAGTGCAGTTTGATTCGTATTTACTGGCGCGTTGAAGTTCCCAGGGAATCCAATGCTTGTCTGTACTCTCCTAGTTGAACTCACCTAGTTGTGCTTTCAAGGGATTGAGCTCTGGCTCTTTGGTCCCGCCTCTCAACTGTTGAACAAGGTTCATGAGCCTATTGGGCTCTATCAAATCTATATTTGAAACTGTGTATGGAGTCAGCCTCCCCCCACATCACTGCTTAATGCATTCCATCTGTTAACTGCTTTGTTTATAATGTCGCTGTGACTCATTTGGGTACTACGTTTCCACCTGTGTCCCCTTGTTTGTGTTCCACCCGTGTTGTTATGTTTGCGTGCGAGGACAGAACGCCAGCTCCTGGGTCTCTTTGTGTGTAAATGTGAGTGTTCATCTATTTTTACTCATTTATTTGTGCCTGCAGGATCGAGTATTGGCCTTTGGATCCCGCCTTTCTAGCCGCCGGTTGTTTAAAGCAAATACTCTTGTCCTATTTCTCTAAAACTATGAATTTTTTCTAGTTCTAAAACTATGAATAGTGTTTGCTTCCTCAGCCTGCTCCTTTAGTTCATTCCATTCTCCCAGTACTCACACTGCAAAAGAAAACTTTTTAACATCTCTATGACTCATCTGAGTTTCCAGCTTCCACCTATGTTTGTATGTTCTGTTGGTATTCAGTGTGAACATTTCGTCTATTTCCACTCTGCCAATCCCCCTTAGTATTTTATATGTTGCAATCATATCTCTCCCCTCCTTCCTTTTTTCTAGCATCGTCAGGTTCAGTTCCTTCAATCGCTCTTCATATCCCATCCCTTGCAACTCTGGGACGTGCCTCGTTGCCAATTTCTGAACCTTTTCCAGTTTCCTTAAGTGTTTCTTCAGGTGGGGGGCTCCATGATAGGGCTGCATACTCTAAGACTGGTCTCACAGAGGCAGTGTAAAGCGCTCTAAATGTCTCTATTTATGATTTATATTTACTATTTGTGTCTGCAGAATCGAGCTATTACCTCTTGGACCCCGCCTTTCTATTCAATCTATTTTTCCTCTTATATCTACTACATATATTTCTCACACTCGCACACACACACATCCCTAGGAAGCAGCTCGTAACAGCTGTCTAACTCCTAGGTACCAATTTACTGCTAGATAACAGGTGCATTAGGGTGAAAGAAACTCTGCCCCATTTGTCTCTGCCGGCGCCGGGAATCGAACCTGGGCCACAGGATTACGAATCCCGCGCGCTGTCCACTCAGTTACCAGACCCCTTTGTCTGGTAGTGTGTGTGTGTACTCACCTAGTCACCTAGGGACACCTAGAGAGTCCTATCATTAAAGTTCTTCGCGCGTGAGTTATCATAAGTAAGTGTTCGTGCTTGCAAGAAAAAAAAACTTATATTTGATAATTCTTTTAACATGTCCACAGGTAATCCAAACTTATCCAACCGTCGTCGTCCTCGCCCCTCCATGCAGCCACCACCTATCCCGGCCCAGATGTCAACCCCATCTGTCCACCTCCCAGGCCATTCAACATCTCAACTTCCTCTCTCTGACTTTTTTGTTGTCAAGTGGCTGGGATCCCGTCTGATCCCCCCCTCTTGGACTCCTCTCACTACTCAGTCACTTCCATCCTGATTGACCATTCACTCAATTCATTCTATCTGTAAAAGGGGTTGAATATGGGCCCAGCCTTTGGGTTCAGCGCCCCGGAACGGCTGCAATTATTGTTGAATTTCTTGTTTTTGAGTGAATCATTTGGATGTGAAAGTGGGAATTTAATTGATATTTTTTTGCAGTTTTAAAAGTACTTTTTTGGCTTAACAAATCCAAGAAATTTGACTTTAATTGTTATTATCTTAGTTTATATCAATGGGTTAACATCATATCTATACCATACTTGAATATAATGAATAAACAATCAATAAAGAAAACATTTTAAACCTAGGTATAATTAAATAAAAAAATCTAAATTTTTCATTTGTAATCATTTAAATAATCGATGTCAAGTAATTAATAAGTCAATTGAAGAGCTAGGTGAGCCTATTTAGTATAATAAGAAACGATGCAACATGGGATTCTAGTTGATGTAGTAAGAAGTCTGTTTCATACAGGAAGAAAGTCTGATTGATGCAGCAAGTGGTATGGTTGATGCGAGAGAGAGAGAGAGAGAGAGAGAGAGAGAGAGAGAGAGAGAGAGAGAGAGAGAGAGAGAGAGAGAAGGAGTATTGAGGTAGTAAAGGTTTTCAAGAATGTTAATCCTTCAGAAAAATACCTGCCACAACCTGGGAGGTATTCTGGGTGCTCACACACACACACACACACACACACACACACACACACACACACACACCGATGAAGACCTTCGCGAAACGGACAGAGAGAAAGATCTAGAAATTGATATCACGCCATACCTGTCTCGTGAAGCCCACATCAAAAGAATAACATCGGCGGCCTATGCAAAACTGGCTAACATCAGAACTGCTTTCAGAAACCTGTGTAAGGAATCCTTCAGAACCTTGTATTCCACATATTTAAGGCCAATCTTAGGATATGTAGCCCGAGCATGGAGCCCGTACCTAGTCAAGCACAAGACAAAGCTTGAAAAAGTTCAGAGGTATGCTACTAGGCTAGTCCCAGAACTAAGAGGCATGAGTTATGAGGACAGGCTGCGTGAACTGCACCTCACGTCGCTGGAAGACAGAAGAGCTAGGGGAGACATGATCACCACATACAAAATTCTCAGGGGAATTTACAGGGTAGACAATGATGGATTATTTAACACGGGTGATACACGCACAAGGGAACACAGGTGGAAGCTGAGTACCCAAATGAGCCACAAAGACATTAGAAAGAACTTTTTCATTGTCTGAGTAGTTAGTAAATGGAATGCACTAGGAAGTGATGTGGTGGAGGCAGACTCCATTCACAGTTTCAAATGTAGATATGATAGAGCCCAATTGGCTCAGGAATCTGTTCACCAGTTGATTGACAATTGATAGGCTGGACCAAAGAGCCTGAGCCCCGCAAGCACCACTAGGTGAGTACATCTAGGTGAGTACAACTAGGTGAGTACACACACACGGGTTCTGAAAAGAGAACCGTGACTAAGGAATTGAATACAATTTTATGACCAAGTGCAACTAACATCAGTCAAGAAAGAGAGGAGAGAACTGCACTTGTCAGAGGAGGCAAGGAGGTTTTTGATGCAGAACCCCACAAAACTCTAGTTCTCTGATGGAAAACGAAGCTTGCATAACAAAACTGGTCTTTGACTAGATACAGCGTTATCTATTGGAAAGGAAGTCAGGAGTCATTGTGAATAGAGAAAGAATGAGGATGAAAGGACTCATTGTAATAGAGGAAGAATCAGGATGGAAGGAGCTAACGAACTGTGTCCCACAGAGCTCAGTACTGGGTTGCCTGGTGATTTTTACATTTTTTTTTGTTTAATCTACGTCAACGACCTACCAGCGTCAGTGAGTTCTTTCATGTCACTGCAGTTGATGGTAAGCTGATGCAGGGGATAAAGAAAGCAGGAGTCACCAGACAAATGGCTCCTGAAATTCAACCCAGCAATTGAAAAGTTCGCGTCAAGGGAGCGAAGTGACCACAAGAGCAGCCCACAATGAGAGGAAGGCAGCTCTCAAACTCGGAAAAGGATTTGGGGGTTAGGCATAATACGAGGCCTGTCTCCAGAGCCACATGTCAACATAAATCAGATCAGCTGCATATGCAAAGCTGGCAAACATCGGTGTAACGTTCGGAAATTTCGACAAAGAGGCATTCAGGATACAGTTTGCAACATACGTGAGACCAGTATTGGGCTAAGCGGCTCCTGCATGGAATCCTTTCTTAAAGAATACAAGACAATATAGCCCAGAGATATACCACTAGATTGGCTCCAGAATTGAGATAACTGTAATTCGATAAAATACTTAGAAAGCTGGTTTAAGAGATGGAAAAGTAGTCATGATTGCGACGTATAAAATCTTAAATGGAATTAATAAGTACGAAGTATTTAGCTGTTCAAACAACAGAACGACGTGACACGAATGGAAGATAAAGATGACCCATAATAGTACGGAAGTAATTTAAAAAAAAAAGAATGCTGAATATAATAAATGAACTGCTGAATAATAACATTTTGACGAGGTTAATACTGTTCATAAATTTAACTATAGATATAATTAGTGAGAGAAGAGTCAGTACACATGACGCTCAGTAGCCGAGAAGACGAGTCTCAAGAGCTAAGACCTGGTCCCGGTACTTCACAGCGGACTCCAACTCATCAGTAAATATGATTGTGGGGGCACTGTGGAAAGTACTGTAAACCCCGCTCACCCCTAACCCTCTTCTTGTCCTCTGGCCCAAAGTAAACCAAGTATTTGTTAGTTCAGCGGTTGAAAAGGTGTCCCTCCCTATCCCTCCCTCCTAACCTTCCCTCCCTCCATCCCCAGTCAGCAGGACGGGATTAGGCTCCCGGGCGCTGACACACGTTAACATATACCCGAGGACTTGCTTCACTTACACTCAGCTGTTTCCTCACGTGTTTGTGTTATTATACCTTGTAAACTTGAAAGTGCACAGAGAGAGAGAGAGAGAGAGAGAGAGAGAGAGAGAGAGAGAGAGAGAGAGAGAGAGAGAGAGAGAGAGAGAGAGAGAGAGAGAGAAGTAGAGAGATAGATGAGGGAGAGAGAAGTAGAGAGATAGATGAGGGAGAGAGAGAGAGGGAGAGAGACCTATTCGAATGACATAGTGCCTTGAGAATTCCTCAGTGATCACAACGAAGGTCAGGCTACGGAAGGGATATCTGTGGTTGAATAGTACCTCTTCCAACTTTCCTTCTCAGTCCAACCTTCCATTTCTTTTGTCCACCCTTCCTTCCAATCCCACCTTCCTCCTCCGACTCCCCCTCCTTCCCTCCCTCCTCTCCCACCACCGGTTGGACTGTGTAACAAAGGCAGTCTTTCGACGGTGTATGTCACTGGGTTTCAGGAGATGTTGGTGGAATCCCTTTCGCGACGGAGACAGACTCGTTATTCTTCGTGGTCTTTCGTGCACCGCCACCACCACCGCCACCTCCACCAGCACCACCACCTCCACCACCACCGCCACCTCCACCAACACCACCACCGCTACCAACAAAGTCATCCTCATCTCACCCACCCCTGCCACCATCCCTGCCACCATCACTATACCACCCTCATCAGCACCACTGCCGCCACCCCTGCCACCACAACCTCAGCCAGCTCTTCCAGTCAGCACTTCTCAAAACGAAACTCCTTTCTTTAAAACCTGTGACCACCTCGCTTCGCCACGCACCTTCAGGATGTCACATAAACGATTACTGAACAACATTTAGCGACGAGGCCAATATTGTCTGTCATACGCACTGCCCGTCAGTCTCTAAGACCTGTCTTCCTCCTCATCTTCATCCTATCCCTCATCCTGACGCCTATCCCACATCCTTCTTCTGTTTTCAGGTCTTCGCACCCGCTCTCCTATTTCTCATAACTACCTCCTACTTTTCCTCATCCAGTGCTCTTCTACATACGTCTTCCTCCTCCTCCTCACGTACCTACACATACGCCTCCCGTTGCCCAGGACTCGCCTACTCAAGACCCACCGAGGAGAACACTCTGTTCTTGTGAGCTTATGTGTAAAGAGCCGCTGCTACTGGTCTTGACGAAGGACTCATGATCTCTCAAAAAAACTCACTCCTCCCCAACACTCCTCCAACCCCATACCCACAACTTCCCCCTCTCCCCCAAACCTTACGCATCCTCAACCCCACACCCCCTAAACCCCACACCACCTCCACCTCACACACACACCCCAAACCCCACACCCAAAAAACACACAACAGGTGTTCTCGACAATACTTGACTATTGGAAACTGGTGAGAAAATTATCTTTATAAAAGTTTGGCTTCAAATAAAAAAATACAATATTAAAAATATTAATGTTAGTAATAATAATAATAATTATTATTATTATTATTATTAATTATTATTATTATTATTGTTTTTATTATTATTAGAATTAATAATATTATTAATCATATCTAACGCTAATGTGGAATCTTCACCCAAAAATGAACAAAGAAAAACTAGAGTAAGTCTAAATTGTGGTTGCAAGACTAGTTAAGGAAATTAGAGAACTGAGTTACGAGGGACGACTGAGAGAACTAGTCTTCACCACGCTGGTAAAAAGTAGAGATAAAGGGACAGACAGAGATAGAGAGGCATAGACACCCATACAAACGATATGTAGTTAGTTACTTGAGAATTAATTACCTTACCAACAATATTCACAATGATGAACACACTTTTGATCTCTCTTCACACACACACACACACACACACACACACACACACACACACACACACACACACACACACACACACACATACACACACACACACACACACACACACACACACAGGTGTGTGTGTGTGTGTGTCAGGGAATCAGAGAAATGGCTTCTGGAGTTCAACACGAGCAAATGTAAAGTTATGGAAATGGGACTAGGTGATAAGAGACCAAAGGGACAGTACACAATGAAGGGGAACTGCCTTCCTGTGACGACGCGTGAAAGAGACCTGGGTGTGGACGTAACACCTAATCTATCTCCTGAAGCACATATAAATAGGATAACGACAGCAGCGTACTCGACACTGGCAAAAGTTAGAACATCATTCAGAAACCTAAGTAAGGAGGCATTTAGGGCGCTTTACACTGCCTACGTGAGGCCAGTCTTAGAGTATGCCGCCTCATCATGGAGTCCCCATCTGAAGAAGCATATAAGGAAACTGGAAAAGGTTCAGAGGTTTGCAACAAGACTCGTCCCAGAGCTACAAGGCATGGGGTATAAGGAGCGTCGGAAGGAACTGTGCCTTACGACACAAGAAAAAAAGAAGGGAGAGGGGGACATTATAGGAACGTATAAAATACTCAGGGGGATTGACAGAGTGGACATAGACGAAATGTTCACACGGAATAATAACAGAACGAGGGGACATGGGTGGAAGCTGGAAACTCAGATGAGTCACAGAGATGTTAGGAAGTTTTCTTTTAGCGTGAGAGTAGTGGGAAAATGGAATGCATTTAAGGAACAGGTTGTGGAAGCAAATACTATTCATAATTTTAAAACTAGGTATGATAGAGAAATAGGACCAGAGTCATTGCTGTAAACAACCGATGTTCAAAAGACGGGATCCAAGAGTCAATGCTCGATCCTGCAGACACAAATAGGTGAGTACACACACACAGAAGAAGAAGGCAGAAGCCTCAGCAATAAATGAGGAGGTAAATCAAACAATCTTGGAAGAATTTGACCTCACCAGTGATGAGGTCAAAAGAAATCTGTTGGAGCTGAATGTGACAAAGGCTGTTGGGCTTGACAGAATCTCACCGTGGATACTAATAGAAGGTGCAGAGGCACTAAGTGTGCCACTCTCTATGGTGTATGACAGGTCACTGGAAACGAGAGACTTGCCTAAAAGCTGGAAGACAGCTAATGTAGTCCCAATATACAAAAAGGGTGACAGGCAAGAGGCCCTGAACTACAGGCCAGTTTCCCTAACTTGTATACCATGCAAGGTGATGGAGAAGATCGTGAGGAAAAGGCTCATAGAGCATCTGGAGGGAAATACCTTTGTAACACACAACCAGCATGGGTTCAGAGATGGTAAATCGTGCCTCACAGGTTTAATAGAATTATATGACCACGCAACATAAATTAAGCAAGAAAGAGAAGGGTGGGCAGACTGCATTTTCTTGGACTGTCAGAAAGCCTCACAAAAGGCTGTTACAAAAGTTGACGCAACAGGCAGGAGTAAAAGGTATTCCCTTATCCCTCCAGTGGATAAGAGAATATCTAAGCAACAGGAAACAGCGAGTAACTGTGAGGGGAGACATCAGAGTGGCGAGATGTCACCAGCGGGGTTCCACAGGGCTCAGTACTTGGACCCTTCCTATTTCTAATATATGTAAACGACCTTCCAGAGGGTATAGACTCATTCCTCTCAATGTTTGCTGATGATGCAAAAATCATGAGAAGAATAAAGACAGATGAAGATAGAGACTACAGAACGACCTGGACAAACTGATGGAATGGTCTAGAAAATGGCTATTAAAGTTCAACTCAGGAAAGTGTAAAGTAATGAAATTAGGCGAAGGGAGCAGAAGGCTGAACACAATGTATCATCTGAGAGGTGATATACTGCAAAAGTCAAATAGAAAGATTTGGGGGTTGATATTACACGGAACCTGTCCCCAGAAGCCCACATCAAAAGGATATCATCAGCGGCATATGCTAGACTGGCCAACATAAGAACTTTATATATATATATATATATATATATATATATATATATATATATATATATATATATATATATATATATATATATATATATAATATAATGTGTGTGTGTGCAAATCACGAAAATTAACACGTGATGAAAAATGTGACAGTGTCAGACCACGGAGGAAGAATTGAAACAGGAATTTCCTTAAATAGTTTCGTATATTAATACATCTTCAGAAGGAATGGTAAATCACACACACACACACACACACACACACACACACACACACACACACACACACACACACACACAATTTTTCCTGTCCTCGCCTGTTCTAAGTTTCAATACCTGTTCTTTCACTATTGTTTTCCTTCTGATGTGACTGTGGAGTAGCTTTGGTTCGGTCTTGGCTTTGTTTGCTATATCATTTTCAAAATTTTTCTCTGCTTCTCTTCTCACCCTGACGTACTCATTCCTGGTTCTCTGGTATCTCTCCCTGCTTTCTGGTGTTCTGTTATTCCGGAAGTTCCTCCACGCCTTCCAAAAAGAACTAGGAATCAAAAGGCTGGCATACCGAAAGGGGAATTATGAACAGATGAGAAGTTTCCTAAGTGAAATACCTTGGGACACAGACCTCAGAGACAAGTCTGTACAGGGTATGATGGACTATGTTACCCAAAAGTGTCAGGAGGCAGTAAACAGGTTCATCCCGGCCCAAAGGGAAAAATCCGAGAAGCAACAGAAGAATCCATGGTATAATAGGGCATGTATGGAAGCGAAGAAACTGAACAAAAAGGCGTGGAGGAACTTCCGGAATAACAGAACACCAGAAAGCAGGGAGAGATACCAGAGAACCAGGAATGAGTACGTCAGGGTGAGAAGAGAAGCAGAGAAAAATTTTGAAAATGATATAGCAAACAAAGCCAAGACCGAACCAAAGCTACTCCACAGTCACATCAGAAGGAAAACAACAGTGAAAGAACAGGTATTGAAACTTAGAACAGGCGAGGACAGGTATACAGAGAATGACAGAGAGGTGTGTGAGGAACTCAACAAGAGGTTCCAGGAGGTCTTCACAATAGAACAGGGTGAGGTCACTGTGCTAGGAGAAAGGGAGGTAAACCAGGCGGCCTTGGAGGAGTTCGAAATTACGAGAGAGGAGGTCAAGAGACACCTGCTGGATCTGGATGTTAGAAAGGCGGTTGGTCCAGATGGGATCTCACCATGGGTACTGAAAGAGTGTGCAGAGGCACTTTGCTTGCCACTCTCCATAGTGTATAGTAAATCACTAGAGACGGGAGACCTACCAGAAATATGGAAGACGGCGAATGTGGTCCCAATATACAAAAAGGGCGACAGACAAGAGGCACTGAACTACAGGCCAGTGTCCTTGACTTGTATACCATGCAAGGTGATGGAGAAGATCGTGAGAAAAAACCTGGTAACACATCTGGAGAGAAGGGACTTCGTGACAAATCGCCAACATGGATTCAGGGAGGGTAAATCTTGCCTTACAGGCTTGATAGAATTCTACGATCAGGTGACACAGATTAAGCAAGAAAGAGAGGGCTGGGCGGACTGCATTTTCTTGGATTGTCGGAAAGCCTTTGACACAGTACCGCATAAGAGGCTGGTACATAAGCTGGAGAGACAGGCAGGTGTAGCTGGTAAGGTGCTCCAGTGGATAAGGGAGTATCTAAGCAATAGGAAGCAGAGAGTTACGGTGAGGGGTGAGACCTCCGATTGGCGTGAAGTCACCAGTGGAGTCCCACAGGGCTCTGTACTCGGTCCTATCTTGTTTCTGATATATGTAAATGATCTCCCGGAGGGTATCGATTCATTTCTCTCAATGTTTGCGGACGATGCTAAAATTATGAGAAGGATTAAAACAGAAGAGGACTGTTTGAGGCTTCAAGAAGACCTAGACAAGCTGAAGGAATGGTCGAACAAATGGTTGTTAGAGTTTAACCCAACCAAATGTAATGTAATGAAGATAGGTGTAGGGAGCAGGAGGCCAGATACAAGGTATCATCTGGGAGAGGAAATTCTTCAGGAGTCAGAGAAGGAAAAAGACTTGGGGGTTGATATCACGCCAGACCTGTCTCCTGCAGCACATATCAAGCGGATAACATCAGCGGCATATGCCAGGCTGGCCAACATACGAACGGCATTCAGAAACTTGTGTAAAGAATCATTCAGAACTTTGTATACCACATATGTCAGGCCAATCCTGGAGTATGCAGCCCCAGCATGGAGTCCATATCTAGTCAAGGATAAGACTAAACTGGAAAAGGTTCAAAGGTTTGCCACCAGACTAGTACCCGAGCTGAGAGGTATGAGCTACGAGGAGAGACTACGGGAATTAAACCTCACTTCGCTGGAAGACAGAAGAGATAGGGGGGACATGATCACCACATTCAAGATTCTGAAGGGGATTGATAGGGTAGATAAAGACAGTCTATTTAACACAAGGGGAACACGCACAAGGGGACACAGGTGGAAACTGAGTGCCCAAATGAGCCACAGAGATATTAGAAAGAACTTTTTTAGTGTCAGAGTGGTTGACAAATGGAATGCACTAGGAAGTGATGTGGTGGAGGCTGACTCCATACACAGTTTCAAGTGTAGATATGACAGAGCCCGATAGGCTCATGAATCTGTACACCTGTTGATTGACGGTTGAGAGGCGGGACCAAAGAGCCAGAGCTCAACCCCCGCAAACACAACTAGGTGAGTACA
Organism: Procambarus clarkii; assembly: GCF_040958095.1. Classification (NCBI taxonomy): domain Eukaryota; kingdom Metazoa; phylum Arthropoda; class Malacostraca; order Decapoda; family Cambaridae; genus Procambarus; species Procambarus clarkii. The sequence goes on from NC_091167.1 coordinate 38,460,340, forward strand.
ACTAGGTGAGTACACACACACTCACCTTCCCTCTGAAGATGCCACCCTCTTGGGGGGCTGACAGTCCCCAAGTGGGCATGTGCCTTCACATGCCCACTTGGGGACTGTCGGCCCCAAAGATCTCAGCATATATAATATATGCGCGCCCATTATCTTTTAACTAAATACATGCATACACAAATATTTATATGTGTATACACATTTACCTTCAATGTCGCCAAAGGCTTCAATTTGCCCCCACTCCGCCTACCCGCTCCTCCATCTCTCACCCATACCCGTCTCACCTCCCCCCCCCCCCCCCTAGCGTGAGACTGTAACAAGACTGACTGACTGGCCTGTTGACGGATGCTCACGACCCCCTCTAACACTCACTTAATTATCCACACTCCCAGGTAATTATTTTACGGTCGGCGTAACGGGGTTGCTTCAGGGCAGCTCTCTCACACTATCTCACTCACACACTCTCTCTCTCACTGTCTCTCTCTCTCTCTCTCTCTCTCTCTCTCTCTCTCTCTCTCTCTCTCTCTCTCTCTCTCTCTCTCTCTCTCTCTCTCTCTCTCTCTCTCTCTCTCTCTCTCTCTCTCTCTCTCTCTCTCCCTCTCTCTCTCTCTCTCTCTCTCTCTCTCTCTCTCTCTCTCTCTCTCTCTCTCTCTCTCTCTCTCTCTCTCTCTCTCTCTTTAAACGCTGAAAAAGTTAGTCAAGGTAGCCTAATGATCATTTCCATAACAATGAAAAAATTGATTTAATTCCTCAATATCCCAAATTATATTAACTCGCTAGAAGCATTCGTTAAGAAGATATTACCTGCAAAAGTTCTTCAGAAAGGAAATAGGAAGTATTGAGACTCTGTCTGGTGTAATATATGTATCTTATTATATGTGGGCGAGATTCTTATAGAAAGACGAGCCATTTCCGCCCCAAGAGCGGTAACTAGGAATGACACCTTACTGGATGTGTTGACAAGTTGAGGAATAATGTTGAATTGCATCACCGTACAGCACCACCTAGTGGCCTGATGCAGTACTAAGGCCACCAATGGAAAAAAGTTACCAAAAGGCGACTTTAAACTATTAAATGAGTTACTGTAATTCGATTCGATTTTATTCTCTCTCTCTCTCTCTCTCTCTCTCTCTCTCTCTCTCTCTCTCTCTCTCTCTCTCTCTCTCTCTCTCTCTCTCTCTCTCTCTCTCTCTTGCTCTCTCTCTCTCTCTCTCTCTCTCTCTCTCTCTCTCTCTCTCTCTCTCTCTCTCTCTCTCTCTCTCTCTCTCTCTCTCTCTCTCTCTCTCTCTCTCTCTCTCTCTCTCTCTCTCTCTCTCTCTCTCTCTCTCTCTCTCTCTCTCTCTCTCTCTCTCTCTTGCTCTCTCTCTCTCTCTCTCTCTCTCTCTCTCTCTCTCTCTCTCTCTCTCTCTCTCTCTCTCTCTCTCTCTCTCTCTCTCTCTCTCTCTCTCTCTCTTTCTGTCTTGCTCTCTCTTTCTCTGCCTTTCGATGGTGTAGCTGAACGGACTGATATCATTAAAACTTTCTTAGCAACAGAGCGAAGACATTGAATTAGAACACGAAACAATCTATGTAAATTATATAAGTTTAGATTTAGGAAAGACCTGGGTAAATACTGGCTTAAACGCTTGTTGATTTATGGAACAGATTACCAGGTAAAATAATAGGCGTGAGATTGATGGTTTGTTTCGAGTGTAGGCTAGACTCACACATATATACGAATGAGTTTTGTGGACATAAATAGGAGCTGCCTAGTATGGACCGACAAGCCTTAGTATTGCCATATAAAAAACACGGTCTGCTTGGATACACACACACACACACACACACACACACACACACACACACACACACACACACACACACACACACACACACACACACACACACACACAAGGGGACACAGGTGGAAGCTGAGTACCCAAATGAGCCACAGAGACATTAGAAAGAACTTTTTCAGTGTCAGAGTAGTTAGTAAATGGAATGCACTAGGAAGCGATGTGGTGGAGGCTGACTCCATACACAGTTTCAAATGTAGATATGATAGAGCCCAGTAGGCTCAGGAATCTGTACACCAGTTGATTGATGGTTGAGAGGCGGGACCAAAGAGCCAGAGCTCAACCCCCGCAAGCATAATTAGGTGAGTACAATTAGGTGAGTACACACAAGACGAAGCTGGAAAAAGTCCAAAGGTACGCCACTAGACTAGTCCCAGAACTAAGAGGCATGAGTTACGAGGAAAGGCTGCGGGAAATGCACCTTACGACACTGGAAGACAGAAGAGTAAGGGGGGACATGATCACAAGCTACAAAATTCTCAACGGAATCGACCGGGTAAACAAGGATAAACTATTCAACACTGGTGGGACGCGAACAAGGGGACACAGGTGGAAACTGAGTACCCAAATGAGCCACAGAGACGTTAGAAGGAACTTTTTCAGTGTAAGAGTAGTTAACGGATGAAATGCATTAGGCAGTGAAGTGGTGGAGGCTGACTCCATACACAGTTTTAAATGTAGATATGATAGAACCTAGTAGGCTCAAGAATCTGTACACCAGTTGATTGACAGTTGAGAGGCGGGACCAAAGAGCCAAAGCTCAACCCCCGCAAGCACAAATAGGTGAGTACAAATTGGTGAGTACACACACACACACACACACACACACAAACATCTGTGGGGGTCAGTGGCCGAGTGGCGCTTAGGACTCGTAATCATAGGGTCCGAGTTCGATCCCGGCGCCGGCGGAAACAGATGGGCAGAGTTCCTTTCACCCTGATGCCCCTGTTACCTAGCAGTAAATAGGTACCTGGAAGTTAGACAGCTCTTACGGGCTGCTTCCCGGGTGCGTGTGTGTGGGGGGGACCAAAAAAATAGTAGTTAGTAACAGTTGATTGATTGACAGTTGAGAGGCAGGCCGAAAAAGCAAAGCTTAACCCCCGCAAGCACAACTAGGCGAATACAACTAGGTGAATACACACACACAAATATATTTGAACTACAAGAAGTGTTAGGAAAAGCCAGCTTTTGTAAAACCCATCACATAAACCCAAGGTTTTATGGGATGTCGTGGATTTGGATGTAGTAGAAAGAGGAGTAACGGAAGGAGGCATAGCACAGAGCAGCGAGGGGGAAGACGGGTGTGGTGAGGAGTGACTCTGGAGAGGGGTGAGGACGGTGTGGTGAAGAAGGGAGTGGTGGAGAGTTGTGCGATAAAGAAGTAAATAGTTGAAAGGGATGTGGTGAGGATGAGTGCGTTGAAAAGCGGTGTAGTGGAGGGGGAATATTGTGAGGGAGCTAGTGGAGAGAAAATTTGATGTTGGGAATGATTGCATTAGACGTCCGGAAGCTAGAAAGACGGCCCCCAAGAGGAAGGTAAGTGTGTCAGAACTAAGATATCTGGTGTTAAATCAAGCAGGAACTTGAGGACTTTGAGATGACCACAGTAGAGGTGCGGATGCTCCTGCTGTAGCCGGACACAACCAAAGCTGTTGAACTAAACAGGATCTCACCGTGGACAATATGAGAGGAAGCTCAAGCTGCGTGTTGGCCAGTTACCATGATATATAACATCTCTGGAAGCAGAGGGAACTACCATGAAGTTGAAAAACAGTCATTGTTGTGCCAATGTACAAAAATGGGTAGAGAGAAGCACCGCTGAACACCAGACCAGTATACCTTATCAGCGTTAAGAAGTGAAGCGGTGGAGGTAGACTCTGTATGCAGCTTTAATTGTGGATAAACAGAGCCCTGAAGACTCGTGAACCTTTACGCCAAGCAGTCCATTGAAGGTGAATATGTGCTGTTTATAATCTGCTTCCAAGACCAATATATGTAAAAAAGAAACTTTAGGCAGAACGTATGTAATCATTACTACTGTTAGTGGTGCCTGTCAAGCTGATAGATTGGCCGCTCTCTTCCTTTCTGTCAGTCCATCTGTCTTATCTCTCTCTCTCTCTCTCTCTCTCTCTCTCTCTCTCTCTCTCTCTCTCTCTCTCTCTCTCTCTCTCTCTCTCTCTCTCTCTCTCTCTCTCTCTCTCTTCTATCCACACCATCGATTTCTGTCACGAATCTGCCATCTGCTTGCTTATTGTTCCTTTAAGTCAATTGCCGTTTTAATGTGTGTGTGACATATGTGGAGAGAAACTGTTATGATAACCCAAAGGAGTTGTTCTGTGTCGTGGTTGTGTGGGGCTGCTGTGGCAGGGCGCTGTGGAGTGTGTTTTGCTGTGGGTGGCGTCTATGTTGTTGCTTAGATATAGTGGTTAGGTTCTATTTACTATGGTGATTAATGGTTGTGATTGACGAGGTTGTGGATTGTGTGGCATGTTGTTTTTTTTATAATGTTGTTGGTGGGTGGGGGGAGGGAGGGTTAGTGTGATGGTAAATTAGGTTGTTTGATGTGTATATGTGGGAGTTTATGATTTGGGTGAAGTGAGTAATGGAGATGGGTGTGGTGGGGATGGGTGTGATGGGGACGGGTGTGGTGGAGACGGGTGTGGTGGAGACGGGTGTGGTGAGGACGGGTTTGGTGGGGACGGGTGTGGTGGAGACGGATATGGTGGAGACGTGTGTGGTGAGGACGGGTGTGGTGGAAACGGGTGTGGTGAGGACGGGTGTGGTGGAGACGGGTGTGGTGGAGACGGGTGTGGTGGAGACGGGTGTGTTGGAGACGGGTGTGTTGGAGACGGGTGTGGTGGAGAGAGGTGTGGTGGGGACGGGTTTGGTGGAGACGGGTGTGGTGGAGGGAGGTGTAGTGAAGAGAGAAAATGAGAGTAAGGAAGCCTGACGTTCGTCTATCAGTGTGTAGGATGATGGGATCAAATCATTAAGCCCGATAAATCTGGCTCATTCACATCCGGCCACACCAGTTCACCAGATACACTCTAATGAGTGAGACAACGTCACAAATGAGAGAAGTTACCTGAAGGTGAAGGCGATGTTAGACTTGATAGTACTCGCCTGGTTGCGCTTGCGGGGGTTGAGCCTTGGCTCTTTGATCCCGCCTCTCGACTGTCAATCACCTGGAGTGTCTTTGCAAAAATGCTAACAACTACACACAGGTATTTGAAAAAAAAAACAAAGCGGGTGGCTAAGAGTTCTCGATCCATTTTGTCATCTAGAATAAGTCTGAATGACCTTCTTTAGCACTTTGGTACTCGTGAAGGTAAGTCTTAATTGTTGGATATAATTTCCAAATACCTTTTCTCACGTTAATCAAATATTTGAGCTTAACTAAAGACTGTTTTACACTTTTTTTCCTTCAGAGTATACTTCGGAGATATATTAATTGATTACAAGTTGGTTTAGTGCCATGAAGTCGAAGGCTAAAACATGAGTCCATGGTTTGAGCGAAGTTTGGATAGTTTATTGAAGTACAAAGCCAGTTTTGTAGATCTGATTTCTTCTCATGAGTTGGAAGTTGTTTAATTCCCTGAAATCCATGACAAATCAATGATGTTGAGATTTGTATAGAATGCAAAGTTCTGCAAGGTTCGGCCATATCTAGAGTCAGTTTGTGTAGCTCTCAAAATATTTCCTGTGCCACTTGAGTCATTTATTGAGCGTTAATAACTATAACCGAGTCTCCACCCCAAGACATTCACTGACAAGGGTAATAAATTAGTCTTTTTTTTTATTTATATATATTTTTTCCAAGTGTCAGGAAAAAGGCTTTTACGAGTATGAAAAGAGGACTTTTCTCTAATGTAAATTAATTTTATTGTTTATTATGTCTTAGCGGTTTATGACTAGAGAAGGTTGGGTATAAGGTGCTTTGGCTACATTGAATTAGTGAGTGTTTGTAATACGGACTGGAAGTGAACTACGCAAGTCTCGAGTCACGGCTTCGAACACAGTCACGCTGATAATTGTACAAAATACGGACTTGTATTTGGGTCCATTTGATGGTTTGGGTCCTTGTATTTCAGTGCCAGAGTAGTTAGTAAATGGAATGCATTAGGCAGTGATGTGGTGGAGGCAGACTCCATACACAGTTTCAAATGTAGATATGATTGAACCCAGTAGGCTCAGGAATCTGTACATCAGTTGATTGACAGTTGAGAGGCGTGACCAAACGCTCAACCCCTGCAAGCACAAATAGCTGAGTACAAATGGGTGAGTACACATCTGAAGGACTTTTGTCTTAATGGTAGACAAAAAGAGTTCATCTCATCTTCAAATTAAGTTATAACTTTTCTCAAACAATGCTTCATTCTCTTCTTATGTTCAAAGTATAACTCTTAAAGTGTTTCAGAAACAAAACCCTTAACATAACCTACCATAGACCTAATAATACAAAAAACAAAAAATTACAATGTAAAATATATATTTGAATAAGCACAGTTATTAATTACGAAATACAAAACAAATTACAGTTGCGCATTTGGGACGATAGTAACTTGGCTGAGCAAAGCCTGGTGATGTGTTGAACCTCGCATACTTAACGAGATTGGAACTTTTAATACATTATACCACACGATATACTTATTATACCACAAGATATACACGCTTCTTAGCGTCAAAATCACATCCAGGTCCTCTTTAAGTGCCAACGCTGCCTTGTTAAGGGCTGGTTTCTTTTCGAGAAGGATATTTGATGAATGATTAAAGACGTATAACTTTCTGTTTCTCTCTCTGCAAACTGGTCCGTCTGTCTTTGTATATATATCTGCCTGGTTGTCTGTCCATTTGTATGTCTAGTTATTTGCCTGTCTGTCTGCCACCACCCCCTCTCCGTCCTCACCTCTTTCTCTGTTAAGTAACAACTCCTCAAATTGCTAAAGTTTAATCAGTGTTGTCTACGCTCATGGGGGTCGAACTTATGTAAAACTTTGACTTCGGTTCACCCCCATATCTCGTTTACCCACCTCCATTCCCTCGTCCAACCCATTTCCCTTCACCCAGCCCCTGTCTACCCATCACCGTCACTCGTCTACCCATCACCCAGACCTCGTCTACCTATCATTCATTATTTGTTCACCCATCATTCGTCCGATCACCACCCCATCCCTCGTCCCACCTTCATCCATCATCCCTTACCATGTCCATGCGTAGCCCATCCCTTATTTTACCCATCACTCATCATTCGTTCCTCCCCCTCCCGACTCCCACTCCCCTTCACAACCATTCTCATTCATAATACCCATCTCCTCTTCCTTCTCTCTCTCTCTCCCTTCTCTCCCTATCGTCCCCACATCTATACATTCCATTACTTTCCTTCACCATTCGTCCCCTCATCTCCTTCATCACCATCACCAACATCCCTTACTATCACCACCATCTCCCCTCACCTTCCCCCATCTTCCCCCAACACAAATGCTCTCTCCCTTGCTCCCCCCATAATTTAATCCCCACCCCCCCCCACTCTTCTTCATCCTACCCCACAATTTCCCTGTCTCCTGTCTTCTAAATCATTGCTTCTTTTATATTGTGATTTTCCTAATGCGCTCTATTTTTTTTCAATTTCATCATATATTCTATTCTTCTCAATCTCTCATCTATCCTCTGTTTCATCTGCCTGTTACATATCCTCCTACTTGTCCGCCTAATCTATTCTTCTCCCCCTTCCTCTTCCTTCTCGACCTCCTCCTCCTCCTCCTCCTCCGCGCTCGCAAATTGGAAGGCATTTTTGTTTACAAACTGATGTTATTAGATAATGATTAGAGGGCCTTTGAACGTCCAATAGCGAGAAGGAGTCCCTCTTACACGTCGCTGTATATCGTCTCTCGTTACTTCCCATGTTCCTACATGATGGTCTGGGAGCTGCGTCGTGTGTTGCAGTGATGTTGCAGGCGTGTATAGTGTTGCAGGCGTGTATAGTGTTGCAGACGTGTATAGTGTTGCAGGCGTGTATAGTGTTGCAGGCGTGTATAGTGTTGCAGGCGTGTATAGTGTTGCAGGCGTGTATAGTGTTGCAGGCGTGTATAGTGTTGCAGACGTGTTTGGTGTTGCATACACGTATAGTGTTGCAAACACGTCGTGTTGCAAACATGTAGTGTTGCAAACATGTATATAATGCTACACACATGACGTTACTGACACAAACAGTGTTGATAACAAAGTGTTGCTGACGCCGGATCAGTGATATATGGACAAACAACATCTGCAAAATGTAACATCAGTTGGGTGTTGCGACGCGTCGTCGTATACTGAATATCTTTAGTATAAGGCCCAAGTTTTGAGATTAAATATGATCCAAATGGTTTTTTTTAATGAAAAGTTGTTACCAGTTATAACTTGCACAATGAGATCACAACTGTGTGATATATATATGAGGGAAATATTGAGGTTGTACAATGGGTTCGAACCCGTGTCAATAAATTTGACATTTATAACATCTTGTGAGTTCTGAGATACCATTTTTTTCTAATGGTTTCTCTCTGCAACTTTTGTTTTTTTTTGTAATTTTCAGTATTTTCAGAATGATGTGCTTGGAATATATGTTTCTATTTTGGATATAATGAATTATCAAAATTTGTAAATTAGTAGCTTAGTGGCTTGTGATAATTTTTTTTTTTTAATTTTAGTTTTCAAACTACAAAATGTTTGGTGCAATATTTGCGAGGGAAGGACAGGTAGATCTGTCATTTAGCAGACTTACCTGTCCTTCCCTCATTTATTCATAACACTATACACATTCTTCGACTATACACACACACATATACACAACACGAGAGTTACATCTTAGTGTCTGCAGCCTACATGCCTACCTCCCTCCTAGCCTACCTTCTTGTCTACCTACCTACCTACCTACCTACCTACCTACCTACCTACCTGCCTGCCTTCTTATTCCCTTATCTATCTTTTGTTTCATCTAACCTTGGCATCATCCCCTCCCCCTTCGTCTAACATATATACGTACATATCTTTCTTCCATCCTACTTATCTACCCTACTTTATCTACCAACCTACAACCTACCTACTTCCTCCTTACATGTATACATATATATCTTCCCTTCTTACTTGTGTACCTAACTATACATCTACCAACCAACAACCTGCCTACGTTCCTTCCTCAATTCCTTCCTTCCTTCCATTCCTTCCTTCCTTCCTTCCTTCCTTCCTTCCTTCCTTCCTTCCTTCCTTCCTTCCTTCCTTCCTTCCTTCCTTCCTTCCTTCCTTCCTTCCTTCCTCCATTCCTTCTTTCCTTCCTTTCTTCCTTCTATCTCATTATTTATATATGCATCAACCAATGGGGACTCAAGAGCATAATGGAGGAGGGTATGCGACCTTAATATACCACATAATTTACACTTATTTAAATTTGTACAGCATCTGTTCCATATTCCTAATAATATTTGTACCCACACCTGGGCCGCATGGGCACGGAGTCAGACGAAGCATTTTCCTCTTTCCGTAAGTGAAATTCTGTGTTTTGTCTGGCATTCATGTTGTGTTTCATGGTCTGACATCTCTCAGATATTGCACCTCTTCTCGCCACTTAAGCCTGCATGTTCAGTCATTAGACTTCAGACCTGTCGGTATGAGATATACCTGGAGCAATTCCTTTATCTACTCTCGTGTTATTAAGGATATCTTCATTATACTTCCTAAGTTTGGCAGAGGATGCTGCTGGTCATATCCCCTCTGTATCACTACGTTTCATGCGAGATGGAGATTTTTAGCATCACCTAGCTTCATATACAAAATATATAATTCTTTATTACAGGGTAGCTGTATAGATGACCATGAATCACATAGCTAGCTATAAACGCAAACAATGCAATCTTTCACATATTCTAAGGTAACTGCATTAATGCTGATTTTCAGTATGTTCAAAATGCATAATAAAATGCACAATAATAATGTGTCTTGGGTCGCTAGTCACACACCGGTTACTGTCCTTCAGCATTTCTGTCTCAGACTTTAAGTTTATTACCTCTTAAGCCAATCACTTGAGAATTTAATGTTCTTTCCCAACGAGCTTGGTTAAAATTAATATTCCTCTTGCTGTAATATATTTTGGTGTAATCATTTGCAGTGCTTCGTTTCATAGCTGGATAAATAATAATTAGTTCTTTAAAATGTTACGTGTCCTCGTCCGAAGCGAAGGATTATAGAACTTCGTTATGAAGCAATTAAACGACCACTTGGAATGGTAGATATATACAGCAACTGACCTCGCTTCATGCAGGTCGGTGCTCGATCCCCGACGCTCCAAGTGATTGAGAACCGTTCCTTTTTCTCCTTATAACCCAGATCCTTTTCTGTCCTCATATCCCTTCTAAAAGGAACATTGTCATACTTGTTTAGTGCTTTCCCTTGATAATAATTAATCTTCCCTCAGAATGATGTATTGGGAGCCGGTCGGCCGAGCGGACAGCACGCTGGACTTGTGATCCTGTGGTCCCGGGTTCGATCCCGGGCGCCGGCGAGAAACAATGGGCAGAGTTTCTTTCACCCTATGCCCCTGTTACCTAGCAGTAAATAGGTGCCTGGGTGTTAGCCAGCTGTCACGGGCTGCTTCCTGGGGGTGGAGGCCTGGTCGAGGACTGGGCCGCGGGGACACTAAAAAAAAAGCCCCGAAATTCATCTCAAGATAACCTCAAGATATTCCCCAACGAAGTGCATGTGTTAATGATCTCCTCGATTACAACAGCACTATATTATGTTTCAAAAATTACCGAAATGAATCACTCGTAACGAGCTCGCTAGCTTTTCTATGTACAATATAGAGCCCCCTTCCGCCAGCACGACTACCGCCCATGGCAACGCCAGACTAGGCACAGTGTCTCTGGTACCAGCTAATTGAAACGTCCTTTGCCAGCGTGGGCGACACTGATGTATGGAATATTAGCCGCTGATCCTGGCGATACGACGGCGGACGGCCCTTGACGTCCGCTCCATTAGCCAGGTCCCGGGGCCCGCAGGGGGCCAGTGCTGGGACGGGCATGGCGTGGCGTCGTATGGTATATACTGATGAAGGATGTAGCCTCTGGGTTATGGTAAGGGTAAGGGTACCGCTAGGGTTCATGGTATAAGGGGTAAGGGTACCTCTATTGTTCATGGTATTAGGGTAAGGGTACCTCTAGGGTTCATGGTATGGGTCCGGAGGTATCTTTAAGGTTCGTGTGAAGGGGAGGTGAGAAACTGTAAGGTTCATGGGAAGGGTACGTGGGGTACCTCGTACCCTTCGAGGTTGGTACCTCGTACCAACCTCGAAGGTTGGTACGAGGTACGTTGATACGTACCAACCTTGGTGGTTATAGTTGGTAAACCTCTAGAGTTCAAGGGGAAGAGTTGAGTTACCTTCAAGATTCCTGTAGGGAAGAGGGCGGTTGGGTATCTTGAACGGCGTTTAAAACCCTAAATAAGCCCATCCTCTAGACATGTTATACAGCATACGTGAGACCAATACGCATCACCGGCATGGAACCCGCACCACGTAAAACTAAATAAAACAATCTATAAACGGGACGAGGGTTGCAACGAGACTAGTGCCTAGATTAGAAAGAGTAAGCTACGAGGACAGATTAAAGAAACTCAGTCTCACAACCCGAGAGGAGGGAAAAAGTAGTGGGGGATATGATCGCTACATACAACATTCTGAAGAGAATAGACAAGGTAGACATGGAGACCCCTTTTTATAATGAGAGAAAATTGGTCAAGAGGACGTAGGTGGACACAAAAATTAATCGAAGACATATAAGGAAATATAAAAAGTCTTAGAAGCCACTTTTATCCACTCATTTAAGTCCAGATACGACAAAGAACTCCAATTTTTCTCAAGTTAAAAAAACTAGTAAAATAAAGCTGGTAGGCTCAGCCTCCCATCACCGGAGTAACTAGATAACCTAGGCAGGTTCAGCAAGACAATGCCCGGAGGACTTACATGATAATTTCTGGTGCCTCTAGAGATAATGGTGAGGGCGTGCCAAGAAACTAAAGAACGCTGGGGTGGAGTTGTTCTCGCAGGTGCGATCCCGTGGTGGACGATTCCGCCTGTCACAGTTCACCCGTCCTCTTACTAATTACGTCGCTTTTCAGTCGTATGCTCACCTAAGGCCAAAAAATGGTCGTAATAGAAATTGAAATCGGCTCACGAAATTGACGTACTGTCCCGTTTTCTGTTTTTGGTCCGCTGGCTTAATCGGTTAGGTTAGGAGAGGACACTTTAAATTAAGGGTTTTCATGACATTTTGAAACCTTAGGAGAGTTTCCTGCTCTCCTAACCTACCAGAGGACCCAAAACTTGCTGCTTTGGGTACATTTCATTTGGAATATTATTTATTTTGTTTTTAAATAACCTATACGGCGATTTTTGGCCGTAGTGCATACGAACGAAAAAGCGATATAATTTGTAAGAGGACGGGCTGCCCTACGATAGGACAGCAGCTTGAATCATCAAAGAAAGACTATTGCACCTTTTAGTATTGTGCATCCTGAGCACAGAGACTCGTGTCCAGGTATACAGAAGGCATTGAGGTGCCTTCTGTACCTGGCCATGCCTAAAGTAAGGAAGGCACAGAAGGAATCCCTGTAAGGAAGAGTAAGGAGAGTAAGGAAGTTTTGGTAAATGAACAAATCCACAAGGGCCATGATGAGGATTCGATCCTGCGTCCGAGAGCCTCCTAAACGCCGGTTTAATCGACTGAGCTACGATTTGGTATAAGAATTGCAACCAGAAATTCAACTGAATTTACTTGGATCCTGCAGCCTCTCCGAGACACAAACAAGTATTTGATGCATCACACTATTGTGAGTTCTGTGTGTAAGTTTTGGTAGTTTGAGCGTCAAGTGCTGTGGTGTAGCCATGTACAGTACATACCGTCAGGTACAACATCTCTACCTTGTCAAACTGGTATGATTTTATACTGGTATGAAAAACCAGTTGTTGGAGTAGGTAAACTGTTCACAGATTAAGTTAATCCCGTGTAAATTCACATTCCTCGTCTGATATTTTAGAAAGTAAATTTTAGTCGAAATTTAGTCCCTGCCATCTCCGTCCTTCTTACCTTAATGATGATGAGGTCTATGGGAGGAATTGAAGGTCTATGATGTCTATGTCTAAGGGAATGTCTAAGACAAAAGGAATGTCTATGATGATGAGAAATTAACTCCACTGAGAATTTGTTATTACCCTAAATAGAGTTTGGTCTCTTGTCTATCAAGGCGCCTCTTCGCAGGAGACAATCCCAGGAGTTTAAAATCCAAAATGACACTCTTAACATGTTGGCTACAATTGCCCACTAAATCTAGACCATTACTAGAGATAATGAACAAATACTTTTTCATTTATAGAAAGACACTAAACATATTACTTGATGAATCGAGACAATAACAACTCGTGTTTTTAAACTCTATATATTCATTTATTTATCAGTTTAAGTGAACTTCAGATGCAAGATTACTTATAATTATTATAACACCAAAACATAAGCACATTAACTCGACCTTTCTCGACCTTCAATGGCAGTAACGAAGAGTACACAGCAGCGGACCTTATCTTGGTCCACTCAGCCTCCTCGCTACACCTAACGTCCGTCCGAACCCTTTCTAACTTGACTCCGTTCATTAAGGTTGGCCCACGAGTGATCTACGGGGCAGTTATCCCCAGGTGTGTTCAGCCCTGCCCCCGTGCGACCATAGTGTGCCTGGGTGTGACTGTCACTCATATATTATCTATATTCAATGGTCGT
>NC_091167.1:38478975-38508975 GCF_040958095.1 Procambarus clarkii
CGACGTGTTTTGGAGTGCACGAAGCGAGAATGTTTTCGTGTGTGTGTGTGTATGCATATATATATATATATATATATATATATATATATATATATATATATATATATATATATATATATATATATATATACATATATATATATATATATATATATATATTAGTATATTTTGGTAGCAGTCTTTCCTATAGACATATATTATTAAATATGACCGAAAAAGTAAGATTAATAATTCTAACACGAATTTTCTCAATCTTTCGTACATTTCTTTTCACTGTTGGAGGTAAATAAAAAATCAATTCTCCAAAATTCATTTTTATTTCTAGTCTGACGCGACACGAGCGCGTTTCGTAAAACTTATTACATTTTCAAAGACTTTAGTTCACAAATACACAACTGAATAGAACTTACGCATCTCCGATTTTATATCTACATTTGAGTGAGGTGGAAGGGGTGATGTGGCATTAACACAAGACAGAACAAGAGGTGGCATTAATAGGGTATTAATTTCATCAACACAAGACAGAACAAGAGGTGGCATTAATAGGGTATTAATTTCATCAACACAAGACAGAACACGAAACAATGGATATTGAATAGAAGTGTTTGTAGAAAGCCTATTGGTCCATATTTCTTGATGCTTCTATATTGGAGCGGAGTCTTGAGGTGGGTAGAATATAGTTGTGCAATAATTGGCTGTTGATTGCTGGTGTTGACTTCTTGATGTGTAGTGCCAGACAGGTACAAGAGGAGTGTTGTTAACGCATATGTCGACCGTGCTCTCAGCCACAGCTCAGAATGGAAGCAAGTCGACGAAGAACTCTGTAGGGTAAGGCAGGTCCTAGTCAACAACGGCTTCTCCAATGGTTTCGTCGAAGACATCATAAGGAAAGTGAAAAGCCATGCAACCGCTGAAGAGACAAGTAACACAACACCTATACCCCCTATTAGACTATTTTACAGGAACTTCTTTTCCACAGCTCATAAAACGGAGGAAAGGGTCCTGAAAGATATTGTTAATAGAAACGTTATCCCTACAGACAAAAATCAGAGGATACAACTGACGATTTACTATAAAACCAGAAAAACGGCCGGCCTACTCATGAGAAACTCTCCAGACACAAAACAGAACGCTTTAAAAGAGACTAACGTCGTCTATGCCTTCAAATGCCCTCTTGGGGACTGTAAGCTCCAAAAAAACCAGTATATAGGCAAGACAACAACATCTCTTTCTAGGCGTTTAACGATGCATAAGCAACAGGGCTCCATTAAGGAACATATAATCTCTTCCCACAACCAAACCATCGCCAGAGAAATCCTAGTAAACAACACAGAAATCATCGATAGATACAGCGATAGCAGGCGGCTTGACGTTTGCGAGGCACTACACATCAAGAAGTCAACACCAGCAATCAACAGCCAATTATTGCACAACTATATTCTACCCACCTCAAGACTCCGCTCCAATATAGAAGCATCAAGAAATATGGACCAATAGGCTTTCTACAAACACTTCTATTCAATATCCATTGTTTCGTGTTCTGTCTTGTGTTGATGAAATTAATACCCTATTAATGCCACCTCTTGTTCTGTCTTGTGTTGATGAAATTAATACCCTATTAATGCCACCTCTTGTTCTGTCTTGTGTTAATGCCACATCACCCCTTCCACCTCACTCAAATGTAGATATAAAATCGGAGATGCGTAAGTTCTATTCAGTTGTGTATTTGTGAACTAAAGTCTTTGAAAATGTAATAAGTTTTACGAAACGCGCTCGTGTCGCGTCAGACTAGAAATAAAAATGAATTTTGGAGAATTGATTTTTTATTTACCTCCAACAGTGAAAAGAAATGTACGAAAGATTGAGAAAATTCGTGTTAGAATTATTAATCTTACTTTTTCGGTCATATTTAATAATATATATATATATATATGTATATACATATATATATATATATATATATATATATATATATATATATATATATATTATATATATATATATATATATATATATATATATATATATATATATATATATATATATATATATATTTATATATACAGTATATATATAATATACACACAATGATAAACTGTAAATGTTCCTCCAAGTCTGTTTCCAGAGAGGTAATAATCAATCAATCTGCTAAATTCATATGCAAAATATATGTGTGAATTTACTATTTGTATTTACTAATTTGTATCTGCAGAATCCAACTTGAGCTCGATTCTGCAATACACGTTTAAAATTTAGCTCGTCACGGTTAAAAAAACCTTTCTAACAAGCTATTTTTCCTCTAATATGTCCGCTACATATATTTCTCTCTATCACACGCCCACACACACACACACACACACACACACACACACACACACACACACACACACACACACACACACACACACACACACACACACACATCCCCAGGAAGCAGCCCGTAGCAACTGTCTAACTCCCAGGTACCTATTTACTGCTAGGTGAATAGGCGCATTCGGGTAAAAGAAATTCTGCATATTTATTTCTGCCTCTTCCGGGGATCGAAACCTGGCCCTTAGGACTACAACTCCAGAGCGCTGTCCACTCAACCGCTAGGCCCCATGTGTGTGTGTGTGTGCATTTTTTTTTTTATATATACAAGAGTTATTACATTCTTGTACAGCCACTAGTACGCGTAGCGTTTCGGGCAAGTCCTTAATCCTATGGTCCCTGGAATACGATCCCCTGCCGCGAAGAATCGTTTTTTCATCCAAGTACACATTTTACTGTTGCGTTAAACAGAGGCTACAGTTAAGGAATTGCGCCCAGTAAATCCTCCCCGGCCAGGATACGAACCCATGACATAGCGCTCGCGGAACGCCAGGCGAGTGTCTTACCACTACACCACGGAGACTGCCTGCCTGACCTGACTGACTGCCACGGAGACTGCATTTTTAATTAATTTTCCATGCGTACAAATGGAGATAACACTCCATCATCAGTGCCAAAAAAATTAACTGTGCAAAAATTTAGCTTAAAAATATAAATATAAGTACAATGATTTATAAAAATCAGTATGAATAACAGCGTCGAATGATATAAGAGGGCTATATACCCTCTTATATCGGCTTGTAGAAGACGGAATTATTGTGTGAACAACGGAGTCGAGTACTCGGCGTTGTTCATCCCAGAAGTTATTTAAGAATATGAGTAAATTCTAAGATGCTGAGATTTAGTATAAAAACACCGAAATTTAGTGCAGAGAAGTCTTATTGCGACATATTCAAGCCTGTACGATAATAATTACCCGGCATATTCACAGTTACAGCGCTTGAAGCTTCGTGAGGTATTCTCCACGTCTCGAACATCACAGCTCAAATACTTAAAAAGGCAAATTACTCAGGATTAACGATCAAATGGTAGATGATCTCTATGCTTGAAGTAGGATCCAGTAGTATGATTATTGTCAAACACAAAATTTACAAATTTATCCTGTATATTTTTTTAGAAATTGTCGATGTTCTTTACGAATATTATATATTATACTTACCTAGGTACTTATAGGTAAGTACCTTACCTATAAGGTAAGGTACCTTACCTATAAGGTAAGATACTTACCTAGGTTAGGAAGGTATATATTTTTAGGATACAAACTTGACATTTAAGAATTACCAATAAAATTCTTTAAACTAAATATTTGCTTGGAAAAGTATTAGATAAAAAATCCAAAAAATTATTTGATCCAAAATCTTATGGTTAGAGTTGAAAGCGGTTCTTATTAACGTTATATTGGTAATCACCTTTAATGATTTAGGACCTAAGCTTAAATAACGTAACCCTTGATTTTTCTTTACCATAAACTGAAGCAATGATTTGACCAATATTAATAATTAATGACTCAAGAAATGCTATGATCGAATTGGACACAAATTCATAAGCAAAATTTAAGCTTAAATGTTTAGAGTTCAGGTATAAAAGAGGGTATAAATAGGTTCTAAGAAAAAGCTAATTTTTAGCTTTGTAATTTATTAGTATTCGATCATCAGAACTAAACTTTCTCCGAATCAATCATACATATGGAAAATAATGATGTACGTCATTACTTATACACACAACCAAACAATCTCCAGATATATACTGACCATAAACACGGAAATAACAGGCATTTACAGCGACAGTAGGAGATTAGATATAGCTGAAGTACTTCACGTCAAACACTCATCCAGTTCCCAACCATCAGTAAGCCCCACTCCTTTCTTCCAGCTAGCCCCACTACTTCCTCCCACCTAGCCCCACTACTTTCTTCCAGCTAGCCCCACTACTTCCTCCCACCTAGCCCCACTCCTTTCTTCCAGCTAGCCCCACTACTTCCTCCCACCTAGCCCCACTACTTCCATCTAATCTAAATATAGAATTTGCCTTTGAACATTGAATTTATGTTATGTTGATGTGATAATAACATTTTGTTAACAACTTTATAATACTATTATATAATTCGTTATTATAATTGTATTTACTGCTTTTTCCCCCAGAAACTCGTGATTTATAAAACACACACAAAAATAATTCTGAAACCTGCAAATGTTTTTTTCCGTAAGAGCGAGCAACACTGAGCAAATAATGATCACTGGAACTCTAAATGTTTACAGGTTACGGCCTCAGCATCATATTGTTGCTGACTTGCCGGCTTTTAAAAAAAAATTGGTTTAACTTAAAAAAAAATCTACTTATACTCGCTGGGAGGCTTTTTCTGGTGCATCTAACCTTTTATAGGTTGGAATAGTTCTCTTGAGACTAGCTTTTCTAGGTGGAAATGGTTATATAGAGACTTGCTCTTCGATTGTGGTGTTAGTGCTTGTATTATTTCCATTCCCAAATCATTTTCTATTACTGATTCGTTTAGCTGCCTGCCTCTAATGGTGAACTGCTACTCTCCTTTCCCACCTTACACTTGCTGGACTTCAGTTTTATCAACCATTGGCCCTACAGTTCTTATTTCAATCAATATTTTACTTCTAGTATGCTGACATATTTTTAATATCTAAATGTTATGAATATTTTTTTAGACCTATATATGATGTAAAACATGATAATATCAGACTCAGTCTGCGAGACTGAATAACAAATAATTTCTCGTTTACATTAATATTCATCATTTGCCGAATGGGGTTGAAGCACCCCAACCCCATCTACACTACTCTCTATGCTATACCAATATTTAAGTTTGGTTTTTATCTTTATTTTGTTCGGACTTTATAAAGTGAATAGTACCAAATTCTACTGTCTAATTGTCCGATACGTCATTATATGTACGGAGGTTCCCATCGTTACTATAAGTGCTATCTAACCAGGAGGATGGACCCTATACAAGATGTATGGGGGCTAAATTAAGACCTCCTTAAAAGATGTTTGGGTCTGTATTAAGACCCTTTACAAGAGGTTTAAGACCTTAAGATGTTTGCGGCTATTTAAGACATTCGACAAGATGTTTGGGGCTATATTACACCACCAATGCACACGTTTTCTATTTAATAATTGGTTCTTATTACTTATTCCAAAGTTTGCCAACAGAAAAAAATAGCATTCAATAGTTTAGTTTAATTATTTCCCAAGTGTGGATGAGAGACGTCTTTAATTTCCAAAGTAATATATCCAGATATTGTTTAAATACATCAACACGATATCTTTCTTTTTGTTTTTTTTTACAATAGTCAATTAATCACTTTATATATGTGCCAACCACGCATGTGCAGGCAAAGAAAAAAAATTAGATAATCTTGTATTTTTATACTGATGCCGTCGTGTCTTGACCGTCCAAGGCCCTAGCCGATCATCCAACCGTGTCACCCAGGTATTCGTATCCGCTGCCATCAGCGAGATCACTCATCCTCGCAGACAGACTTCGCTGTCCTCGCCAGCAGGAGTCAGAACACCGTTCATCTCGTTACGGTCTCGCTCCTGCATCACAAACTGAAACCTAATATCGAGGCTGGGACGTCTGGCCGATTATGTTTTACACTTTCATATCTCTTCGGGTTTTTTATGTGTTATGGTTCACTTCGCGTTTGTTTTCGTAATTTTAAATGGAAATTATAATCATTTTTTTAAATGTTATAAATGCTTAGAAATTTTATTTTTTTATATTTTTAAATTTAAAATAAAAATATATATAATATATAAATATTCACACACACACACATAAATATTACCTTTAGATACTAATAATTTGTAAATTCTCTTCTATCGAATATTGATAGACATTGTTTTATAAAGACTATAATTTTTATATTTTGAAAACGTAACATTTATTTTTGTAACTTACCTCGTGGTAAGTTACAAACAATTTTGAATATTCCTCACCCGTTTATTGCTGACGATTGCTAGAGATTATTCTAGACATTGGGAAGTTATATAAACACACACACACATTATTTATATATATATATATATATATATATATATATATATATATATATATATATATATATATATATATATATATATATATATATATATATATATATAAACATAATATGAAAAGCTACAAGTTGGCAATTACAATGAATGGTTACAGACTGAGAATCTCTTGGTGCTCTTCAGATTACAAACTGAAGCAGAGGACAAAGCAAGCATTTTCCCTCTAGATTGTCACACTGGAAGAGTTGAAACAGGAAACTAGCAGCCAATGGGTCTTCGGAAGTATCAATGTGCCTAGAACTCAATTCTTGAGAAAGCTCACGTCACACTTGCCCCAGGGACCAAAGGGTCTCAGATGCTATGTGGAGAAATATGTACTGATGTCCGAATTTGTCTGTAATTGTTAGATTGTACTGCTTCCCTATGGTTGGCTGCACCACATGCCTGACCATCACTGTAGGAGACATAGTTGTCAGCCAGGGTGGACACATACACACGTTTAGGCCCACACAGCTGTCTGACATTCTTCCAGGGGGTTATATTGTGATACCATCTGGGTGAAGCACAGGACTGCCAACGTTTTTGACCAAAGGTTCCAAACACGAGGTTCTCTCTCTGCTGGGCACTAGATTGTGGCAGGGGCTCCTCTTGATGTCATTTACTTGGCTGTGTCTTGCATGTATACTCTTGGCACTGCCACAGCGCAGACCATGCATGCCATATTTGCGAGCTTCCACTTTGTAGTGGACGAAAGTGAAAATGATTATAGTGATGATGACTTTAGTGAAGATGATTATTTTGACGAGGATGGTCGTGAACAGTTTATATGATTAAAGTGATTAAGACGGTATTTATTTAAGATGGTTACAGTGATTAAGATGCTGTGTAATTAAGATGGTTAAAGTGATGATAGTTATATATTGTTAAGATGGGTTTTTAGACAAAACAGAGGGTTTTTAAAAGTGAAAAGGGCTACAGTGATGAAAATTTAGTATAATTAAGATATCCTAGTTGCTTATTATATCCCGTGAATGTGTTCCATACTCATCACATTCACTCCCCACTTCCTCATACTCTCACTCCCCGCTTCCTCATACTCTCACTCCCCCGTTTCCTCATACTCTCACTCCCCGTTTCCTCATACTCACCGTAGTGCTGGTGGTAGATGTAATGGTGATAGTCGTTATAGTAATGGTGATAGTCATTTTATTAATGGTGGTAGTTGTAATGGTAGTGGTGGTGATAGTGGTAGTTGTAATTTTAACAATGGTAAGATATGGTGCAATATTCCTCATTTCCTGCCAATTTTCCATGCGTGTGTTTGTGAATTACACGATGCTCTTCAATCCATCTTCTTTATCATGCCTGAAGTGTACCGGAGAGCGGGGACGGCAGAGCCTTCCGCTTCTTTCGCTTTACCTCGTATCATGGGATGTCACTTGTTGCAGTTCCACAGATAGTAATTCGATTGCTTTCCAGCACAAAATCTCAGTTATATTCAAGTGATCTAAGTATTATGTATTCTCTCTGTCTCTCTGTCTCTGTCTCTCTGTCTCTCTGTCTCTCTGTCTCTCTCTGTCTCTCTGTCTCTCTGTCTCTCTGTCTCTCTGTCTCTCTCTCTCTCTCTCTCTCTCTCTCTCTCTCTCTCTCTCTCTCTCTCTCTCTCTCTCTCTTTCTCTCTCTCTCTCCTTTCACACACGCAAACATGCAGCATAAAACCAACGCACCCAGCACGCAGGTCCCACTAACCAAACAGACCAGACCGCAAAATTGACACAGGTTCACAAGGAGGAACAAAAAGCAGGGGTTTTGCCTGCACGTTCTTCCCGGGCCCGGCTGGCAATGGCCATGCATTATCTGACGTCAGGGAGACCAAGGTAATAATTTATTTTACCCGAGTTCCACCCACGAGAATTGTGATCTCTGGAGGCGGCGCAGACGGAGGAAGGGGTGCTTGGGACCCGGCTCTGGAGTATGTGTGTGTGTGTGTGAGGGAGAGAGGGAGGACTCAGTGGTCAACTTGTACCTCCTGAGGCCGTGTAAAGGGTGGGGTGGGATATTTGTTTTCTGTTTCTCATATACTACTCATGTGAGGAATCTTTCTCATGTTAATTAGTTTAATCGTCTTCCTCTTGGTTTGAATATTCATTCTCTTTCTGCTCTTCTCCTCCTCCTCCTCCTCTTCTTCTTCTTCTTCATGGTGCGTCATTTCCCACCATGGCAATGATGACGACTACCAAATCTTGAAGTGTATATTAGTTGTCTCTCTCTCGGTGTTATCTCCTTGGTCTCGTCTCCCTTCTTCTTGTGCTGTTACTTCTCTCACGCTTTCTATCTTTTAAGTCGCTTATATTCTGTAATGTCTACCTTTCTCTATTTATCTGTTTATCATCTCTCTCTCAGTCAATCTTTGTCTCAACGAGATTCCTGGTTGTCAGCGAGATTTCTGTAATCTAACGAATTATTTTTTTTTATTTTTCCATTTTATTAATGTAACACACGCACACTTGAAGAAACACACACACGCACACACACGTACACGCACGCACACACACACACACACACACACACACAACACACACACACACACACACACATACACACACACACACACACACACACACACACACACGCTCTTACACACTTACACACACACACATACACACAAACACAGACGAGAGAGATAATTCCATGGTTCTTATTAGTAGTCAGGGAACCGGCAAATTTCGCAAAGCCTTGATAAAGGTTCCAACCGGGTGCTTATTTCCGACCGAATAAAAACCCTGTATAAGGAATGTAATGGAGCTGGTCAGAAGCCATTTGCAAGATGTGTCATTTGCTGCACAAACACATACGAACCGGGATGAGTACACCTTACTTCTTCACCACTAGAGAGGGACTGAAAACAAAATCTGTGATTAGTAATAATACTTTGAGTTTGTGTTGCTTCTAAAGTCTTTTTTTTTATAATTGATGTAGAATTGTTGTGATCAGTTGTGGTTATATAATTTGTTATGTTATTTACTCTATGATATAAACAAATGACGTCGCCAGGGGATCAGGAAAGAGTTCTCTTGTAGTTCTGTTGGTTCCGACACCTTGTTGAAGGCCGTTCTCTTGTGTTTACAGCGGTACGGAGGCCAGCGTGTTGACAGTACAGAGGTGTACGTGTTGACAGTACGGAGGCCTGCGTGTTTACAGTACGGAGGTGTACGTGTTGACAGTACGGAGGCCTGCGTGTTTACAGTACGGAGGTGTACGTGTTTACAGTACGGAGGCCTGCGTGTTTACAGTACGGAGGTGTACGTGTTTACAGTACGGAGGTGTACGTGTTTACAGTACGGAGGCCTGCGTGTTTACAGTACGGAGGCCTGCGTGTTTACAGTACGGAGGCCTGCGTGTTTACAGTACGGAGGCCTGCGTGTTTACAGTACGGAGGCCTACGTGTCGGCTGCACCTCGTGCCTCTGCAGCATCACGAAGACCTTCATACGTGCATATTAATTTGTAGTTAACTGCGTGAATCAATTAATTAACTAATTGTCTTAAATGTTAAACTAATTGATTGAAGTTGATGTTTTCTATTGATTTCGGCAGTTAACGACTTATTGGCTTAAGCAATTAACTGCTCACTGATTTAAGGAGTTAAGTACCAATTGGTTTAAGTACTTAACATTCCAATGCTACCGGCCTTAAGCCCTGCCCCACATAGTGTCGCCTCGCCCTACATAGCGTCCTCCCACCCCCACATAGTATATCTCCGCCCTACATAGTGTCTCTTCAGACTACATAAACCCTTTGAACAAATCCACAAGGGCCGTGACGAGGATTCGAATCTTTCATTAGTGCCTAGACCACCTACCACCACCTATATAACCCTCCCTAACACCACCTAAGCCTCTCTCTCCCCTGTGCCACCTTGCTGTGTCGCCTACGCTGCCCCCTTCACCTCCATGTCCTTGAGGAAGACACGACCCACGCAGATCGTCTTCGAGAACAAAGGCTTACTGATCTGAAACAATTGGTGTGAGAGCTCCGGGAGTCTCTTATTGTCTATGATGGTTCTGTATCATGGTCTGGGCTGGTGTACCCATCTACCTCGCTCTCTTCTCTCTCTCTCTCTCTCTCTCTCTCTCTCTCTCTCTCTCTCTCTCTCTCCTCTCTCTCTCTCTCTCTCTCTCTCTCTCTCTCTCTCTCTCTCTCTCTCTCTCTCTCTCTCTCTCTCTCTCTCTCTCTTCTCTCTCTCTCTCTCTCTCTCTCTCTCTCTCTCTCTCTCTCTCTGGCTATCTCTGGCTATCTTATTGCCAGACTTCTCTCTACCTGTCTGCCTCACTGGCTATCTTCTCTCTCTCTCTGCCTGTATTCTGGCTGTCTTCTCACTGTCTGCCTGCCTCTCTGGCTGCCTTCTCTATGCCTGCCTCACTGGCTCTCTTTTGTATATATGTATGCTTGCTTTTTGCTTACTTATGTGCCTTGATTGACTGCCTGATTGATTGGCCAGGTGGCTGTTTGACTGACTGCCTGATCGGTTGGCCAGATGGCTTCTTGACTGACTGTCTGCTGGCGGTCTGCTAGAATGGATGTGCTTTCTATTTAATTACTGCATGGATGTCTAACTTCCTGTCTGAATTTATGCCTGATCAGGTGGTTGGGTGGCTACCTTTCTGTCTGTCTAGTTGGCTGTCTGGCTGGTGGCCAGGCTGCTAGCTAGCCCGGCTGGTGGCATGGCAGGTAGTCTGACTGATAGCTTGGCTGCTAGCTTAACTGCTAAATTACCTGGCAATTCTTTCTAGCTGACTTACTACCTAGCTGGTTGGCTTCCTAGCTGGCTTTCTATCTGGATGACCGATGGACCACAGCACCAGAAGTATATATATATTACAAGAGACCTTGACAACACGACCCAGCGTCTCTGAGACTCAGTGAGAGTGGTGGACTTCTTGAGTTCTAAGGAGGAGGAGAAGGAGGTCATACTCAACTGACCCCCTCACCCCATTGTTTCTCGCCCCCATCCGAGGTCAGAGGAGGAGGTCATGCTCAACTGACATCCTTGTTTCACGCCCCCATCCGAGGTCAGAGGAAGGGGGAGGGTAATGGAAAAGGAAGTAACCCATGTAATGAAGTAAGAATAGAGAGAAGAACACATAAGGGAAACGGAAGAGAAGGGAGGTATTTATTATTCCGGAGAAGAAAAACTAAAGGAGAAGGCATTTGGAAGATTGAAATTGAAGCGAGGACCCAATATGTCTCATTCTCCTTCTGACAGATTCTCATTCCAGTTTATATACATACTAATCGTGACATACTAATCTCTCTGCCTTCTCTCTCTCTCTCTCTCTCTCTCTCTCTCTCTCTCTCTCTCTCTCTCTCTCTCTCTCTCTCTCTCTCTCTCTCTCTCTCTCTCTCTTTCTTTCTCTCTCTCTCTCTCTCTCTCTCTCTCTCTCTCTCTCTCTCTCTCTCTCTCTCTCTCTCTCTCTCTCTCTCTCTCTCTCTCTCACAAAGAAGGAACGTTGTTTACGAGCGTAACTCATATTAGTCTAAATGATTGCGGCTGTAATGATTGCTGCAATGAAGACAAATACTCGAAGCATGTTTCTTTCCTTACTGCATAAGGCGCTGGAGAAGAAGCCGCTCTCTCTCCCTCCATGAGATCAGGCATGTGAGCTGCAGAGGGCTGGGTATGACTGTAGTGGGCTGGTTACAGCTGGGATAGGCTGCATAGGACTGTAATGGGACTGGATAAGACTGTAAGAAGAAAGAGTAATGATTGCCTGATGGACTTTGAATTGGGTTGATACCGCCTCTCCTTAGAAGGGTGGAATGTGTTTGAAGGTGAACGAGTTGATTTTTGAGGGTTGATGGGATTGTAGAGGAAAATTGGTGGGGTGGGTTTGAGGATGAGTGAAATTAGAGGGGAGGTGGGGACGGTTGGTTTGTGAGAGTGAAGTTCGAGGTAGGAATTGAAGTGGCGGATTTTGAGGATTGGAGGAGGGGGGTAGTGAGTTTGAGAGTGATTTGAGTTGGTTTGAGGGTGGGTAGGGTTAGAGGTTGGGGGATAGTTGAAGGTGGGGTGGGGGGTCGGAGATTTCTTGCAGGCTGTTAGGGGGTCAGTGGATATTCTTAGTAGGTAATAAACTGGTGCAATTTACTGGATTATATCCAATCACAAATATTTGTGTGCTCCTACCGATTCTTGCAGTTGCCTTCATTTTATGATGTAGAAATATCCTTGCCTTATCTTGAGGTTATCTTGAGATGATTACGGGGCTTTAGTGTCCCCGCGGCCCGGTCCTCGACCAGGCCTCCACCCCCAGGAAGCAGCCCGTGACAGCTGACTAACTCCCAGGTACCTATTTACTGCTAGGTAACAGGGGCATTCAGGGTGAAAGAAACTTTGCCCATTTGTTTCTGCCTCGTGCAGGAATCGAACCCGCGCCACAGAATTACGAGTCCTGCGCGCTATCCACCAGGCTACGAGGCCACCTTACCAATCCTCATAACATAACACTTAATGGAACTCAATTCTTGCAGCAATTTCTTTGCCCTCTCTTGTAACTTATCAAGATTAACCTGTAACTTACGCACTTCTCGATTTTTACATTCCCCAATAAGCGTTGCGTCATCTGCGAACATTGACATGTGCGAGCTCTACTCCCTCGGGTAGATCATTCCCATAAATTAGAAACAGTAGTGGTCCCAGGAGCGAGCCTTGAGGGTCCTTGTTACATTCCTCCAGCTCGAAATCTTCTCTCTACCTGTAACTTTATGTGTTCTGTCCTTCGTCTGCTTCCTTACCTAGTTCAGTGGCTTCACAGTTATGGCTCCTTGTTTCTCTTCTACACCTGCCTCTCACGAGGAACAAAGTCAGATGCGTTTTGATAGTCCATGAGAATATAGTCTACCCAGCGTGGTGATGGTGGTGGTGATGGTTACTGTGGTGGTGGTGGTGGTGATTGTGACTGTGGTAGTGGTGGTGATGGTGATTGTGACTGTGGTGGTGGTGGTGGTTGTGACTGTGGTGGTGGTGGTAACTGTGGTGGTGGTGGTGGTGACTGTGGTGGTGGTGGTGGAGGTGGTGGTGATTGTGAGTGTGGTGGTGGTGGGGGTGATGATGGTGACTGTGATATTGTTGATGATAGTGATGGTGGTGTTACTTTCCTCTCAGTGTCAACAAGAAAGTGAGGTCTAGCTCTGTGCCCCGCCTGCCTGCCTTGTTGTACACGTTGCGTTATAACTGAATTATTCTAACGTTAGAATTCTTTGTCGAATCTGGCCATAAAGTTGTGGATGGACGTGGCTTCCACGAACGTTTTCCTTCAGAGCATTCCACGTGTTGAATTCCCTTACTGAATACGAGTATTTCCTTACATTCCTTCGGCTAATTATCGTTTCCAGCTTCCACCTGTGTCCTCTTGACCTGTCTCTTAATTTGAAGAGGCTGTTCTTGTCCTCCTTGTCTATTCTCCTCAGTATTTTGTATGTTGTGAGCATGTCCTCCCTGATTCTTCTATCCTCTGGAGCTGTGAGGTTTAGTTCGATTAGCCTGTCCTCATAGCTTAACCTCTTAGCTCTGACACGAGACTTGAATTAGGCTTATTAACGATGTTCTTTTTTTTGGCAGTGTGGTTGTAGTGATGGTGGTGGGGGTGGTAGTGTTGGTGGTGGTGGTGGGGTGGGGACGGTGATGGTAGTGGTGGGGGTTGTGGTGGTGGTGGTGAGGGGTTGTGGTGATGGTGGAGGGTGTGGTAGTGGTTATCTTGAGGTTATCTTGAGATGATTTCGGGGCTTTTTTTTTAATGTCCCCGCGGCCCGGTCCTCGACCAGGCCTCCACCCCCAGGAAGCAGCCCGTGACAGCTGACTAACACCCAGGTACCTATTTTACTGCTAGGTAACAGGGGCATAGGGTGAAAGAAACTCTGCCCATTGTTTCTCGCCGGCGCCTGGGATCGAACCCAGGACCACAGGATCACAAGTCCAACGTGCTGTCCGCTCGGCCGACCGGCTCCCTCCCGGTGGTATTGGTGGTGATTGTGATGGCGGTGATGGTGGTTATTGTGAGGATGGTGGCGGTATAATGGTAGTGGTGGTGACGATGGTGATGGTAGTAAAGGTGGTGGTGGTGGTGGTGGTAGCGGCGGTGGTGGTAGTTGTGGTAGTGGTGGTGACGATAGTGATGATAGTGGTGATTGTGATGGTGGTGGTGGTGGTGGTAGTGGTGGTGGTAGTGATGGTGGTAGTAGTGGTGGTGACGATGGTGGTGGTAGCGGCGGTGGTGGTGGTGATGGTAGTAGCGGTGGTGGTGGTGATGATGGTAGTGGTGGTGGTGATGCTAGTAGCGGTGGTGGTGGTGATGGTGTACACATGCACAAACACGGCCCAGCACGCGAACAAGAGACCTTCAATAAGTCACTCCAGCGCCAGCACCAACATCAGCTCTCGTTGTGGCTGAGATATGCACCAGACGCTAGTGTCTGTCTTCATTATTTATGTCTTGTGAAGAGGAAGGAGCACACTAAGTACACCAAAAACAATAATAGGAAGAATAAAGAAACAACAAATAAAGAAAAAGAGGAAATGGAGAGACGTGGGAGAGAGTGGATAACCGAATATACCGAGTAGGAAGGAGAGAAGAGGGAGGTAACGTAGGAGAAGGAAAGAGGAAATGAAAAAATAAAAACGAAAAGTGACAAGGAAAATAACATGAGGTAAAGGAGTAGTGCCTGGAGTAGAAGGAAGAGGAGGACAAGAGGAACGGAAGGAACCAGTTCCAGAGAGGTAGCCAAGGCAACATCACCGCCTGGTTCAACAGCACCCAGGTTCGACCCCCGTTCTTCCGTCCGGCAAGGACGACGACGCTGCTCTAGCTCCCTCACACACCTCTCATTACCGCCTGAATAACGCTCCCCCACCCCATAATATTCCTGCAGGAGGGCAGGATGACCTGCCTTCATCCTGCTCTTCCTTTCATTCTATCTCCTTCTCCTTCTACTCCTCCTCCTTCTCCTTCTCCAGTCTCTCACAGACAACGCACAAGACATTGTTCTGGCAACTAAATATTTAACTTGCTGGTGCTTGCCTTTCCTTCATCCAGTCCTAAAATATTGTGCAAATGGAAGGCTTTGCTGTTTCTTTTTTTTTCGAACCCCTGGCATTAATTCCGGTTATCAGGGTGGGTTTTCCAAGCCCTGATTCCAGTCACCAGGACTTATTTTCCAGGCCCTGATTCCAGTCACCAGGACTTATTTTTCAGGCCCTGATTCCAGTCACCAGGGCTTATTTTCCAGGCCCTAATTCTGGGCATCAAAGTAGGTTTCCCCCAGGCTTTAATTCCGTTCATCAGGTTGGGGCTTCCTGGTCCTAATTCTAGTGATCAGGGTGAGTTTTTCAGCTCTAATTCCATTCATCAGGGCGTGTTTACCCTAATTTCGGACATCATGATGGGTTTTCCAGGCCCTAATTTCGTTGATCAAGGCGTAGTTTCCTGGCCCTAAATCCGGTCAGCCTTTCCCTGACCCTAATTTCAGTCATCAGAGCAGAGCAACTGAATACCCTCAAGTGACAACTAGCAGCTCTGAGTCTACCCTTCCCTCACTCCGTTGTCGAGAACAGAGTGAGGTAACCCGAATTCCTGTCAGAACGTATAATCTTTTTCCGTATTTTTTTCTTCTTATAATAAGTTCTCATGATCCTGAACTTTGGTCAGCAGATGTTCTGATTCACGTTGAGCTATCGTTCGTTATCAGTGTCACGCCAGCCATGATTTTTCCCAGTGGTGGGGCGGAAATAAGTGTATGTGTGTGTGCCAGTCCAGAGGTCCAGTTCCTCCCCCCACCTCCACCCTACCTATGAGGTAAACTCTCAGTTTACCCCTGGCTCTAAATGCCGGCCAGCAGAGAGAGGAGGGATTTTTGATTACACGGATCGCACTCGTTCATCGTTACGTTGTTATGACTTGACTTGAAGATGGTTCAAGATGGAACTCTTCAATTTTCCTTCTTGTGAACCTTCAGCCAGGGCCAAGGACTTTAGAGAGGGGTCATTTTTAAAGTTCCCTAGGAGCTCATCTCCCTCTTAAATGCGATATCATACACACACACACACACACACACACACACACACACTCATCACCCTGTGCCCATGGCATTAATCCATGGCATTAACTCTTAAATCTATGTTCTTCAATATCTTATACGAACGAATCAAAAGTGTTCTCTGACTGCTATAAATCATCATAGCATTTTTGTTTGTTGTTTTTAGGCCCCATAACCCATGCCAGAGCCTGATTCATTCAACAAAAGACACTTTGTTTCAATCTAGGACCCCGAGTTCTCTCACGTATGGAACCATTAGCTATTCTGAAACCAGGTGCCTCCGCCCAGGGAGCTCATTTACCCCCCTTGAGCCAGTTCCCTCTGACATGTGCTAGGAAGCACCACGGGATCATATGCTTCATTCTCCAATCACCATTAATCACCATGGTACAGATACCTTCTACGCCAGGCGTAATACCTTGGTGTATTATATCTTCTACGTAGGCACTGTGGGACCAGATGCCTCCTACGTCAGGCAACAGTTAGCACCATGGACACTGAGAGTCAATTCATTGAGCATCTTGCAATTTCCGCAACCCTTTATAGTTACGGAGCGGCTGTACATGCTGTCTCCAACCCGGAACTGGAGAAAGGTAGAACAAACCGCCCCTTAAGGCATCCACACCCGGAGGGTAGAAGTTTTCTTTTAGCGTAAGGATGGTGAGTAAATGGAATGACCTAAAGGAGCAGATTGAAAAGGCTAACTCTATTCATAACTTTAAAAGCAGGTATGATAGGGAAAGAGGCCAGGAGTCATTACATTAGGCAACCAACGGTAAGAAAAGCGGGGTCTAAGAGCTAGAGCTAGATCCTGCATACACAAATAGGGAGTACAAATAGGTAAGTACACACACACACACACACACACACACACACACACACACACAGACATTGAGAATCAGCAGCACGAAGAACCATTAGAAACCAGAATTTAGTGTAAGAACTTAAAAGCAAGACAGTTCACGTAAAGATGGAAGTGGGTGATAGAAGTAAACAGATGAAGAGAGTTGAAACACACACAAAGGATAAAATACAAAATAAAACAAGTGAGATACCAATTCCTCTATTTAACATATAATTTGACGAATCAAAAAACAAAAGAGCAGGGGAGTGATTTTTTGGTTTACAATGCAGAAAGGACATAAGGAACTCGAAAAATAAAAATAACTGAGCAAAGAACGAATATATGAGCACTACAAGAGTCAGAAAACATTTATAAAAAAAAAACAGTATTGTATTTAAGTCCAAGAAACAACCCAAGGAGCTTTATAATAATTTCAGCAGGAAGATGTCAGTGAATGACAAAGTTACTAGTCTCACCAAGAGACGAACGACATAAAACATTATCTGAGAAGCAATCAGTGAGGGGCTTTCAGCAAGAATTCAGGACTAAACCCGAGCAGCTCCCAGAGGCAGCCTGGGAGAAAATCCCGGATGAGAGAGCCTGGCAAATATTAAGATAACGACAGAGAAGATTGAGGTGCTAGACGATGTAATGGCTGTATTGCCAAACAAAGTGTCACCGTAGATAATGAAAGAAGCTATTCAGAGCCTTGATGTACCTCTGGCATTCATCCTTAATCCATCTCTGGTGAGGAAAGAATGGCTAATATAAAAGAAAGGCAAAATGCACGATGAAGTAAATTAGAAGGAGGACGTCTGGAAACAGCTTGGTCTCTGAACTCTGGTCTAATCAACCTGACGAACCTGCTGGTCTTCTAAGACAAAATGACGACATAAAGACGAGGAACAGAACAGACTATGTTTACAAACTGTCAAAAACTCTTGGACAAAAATATGCATGGAATGTACAAACAGGAAAGAGAGAGCTATTGTTCATTATATAGCTAGGTAGGAGCAGCTGCATAATAACGGGAACAGTTATGTAGTACTAAGCATTCACCTCTCAATAGGACGAAGTCACAGAGATGATACCCTCGTCGGCTGCATGTGGGCCCTGTCTCTCTCTCTCTCTCTCTCTCTCTCTCTCTCTCTCTCTCTCTCTCTCTCTCTCTCTCTCTCTCTCTCTCTCTCTCTCTCTCTTCTCTCTCTCTCTCTCTCTCTCTCTCTCTCTCTCTCTCTCTCTTCTCTCTCTCTCTCTCTCTCTCTCTCTCTCTCTCTCTCTCTCTCTCTCTCTCTCTCTCTCTCTCTCTCTCTCTCTCTCTCTCTCTCTTCTCTCTCTCTCTCTCTCTCTCTCTCTCTCTCTCTCTCTCTCTCTCTCTCTCTCTCTCTCTCTCTCTCTCTCTCTCTCTCTCTCTCTCTCTCTTTCTCTCTCTCTCTCTCTCTCTCTCTCTCTCTCTCTCTCTCTCTCTCTCTCTCTCTCTCTCTCTCTCTCTCTCTCTCTCTCTCTCTCTCTCTCTCTCTGGCTTTCATTCTCTGCAGGTCTGCCTCCCATAAGAGTCAAATGGTTTCCTCCTTAAGCTTCTCTGTCCAGATACGATCGACAGCACAGGTCCTCCAGTGACCGGACTCGGCCATTCCCCGAGACGACCTCCGTTTACACCCTGAAGACTTGGGTCGTCTTCTTCCAGATTACTGTTATTCCTCCCCCATCCCCTTACTTCATTCTTCCAATTTCTTACGCTCTGGTCTTTATTTTTCCACGTCTTCTCTGTCTCCCTCCCTCTCTTTCTATTATAATCTCACCCTTCCCTCCATCTCTCCCTCAATCCCTTTCTGCTTCCCTACCTCTCTCCATCCCTTTAATTCCCCTCCTTCTTTCAATCATTCCCTCCTTTCTTCCTTTCTCTCCTCACTCTCTCCCACTTCCTTCGCTCCCTATTTTCCTCCTCTTACTCCCTCATTTTCTCCCTCCACTCCCTCCTTTCATCCCACATATTTCCCTTCCTCTCCCTGTTCTCTCTCTCTCTCTCTCTCTCTCTCTCTCTCTCTCTCTCTCTCTCTCTCTCTCTCTCTCTCTCTCTCTCTCTCTCTCTCTCTCTCTCTCTTCTCTCTCTCCCTCCCTCCGTCCTTAACCCTCGTGACTCATGTGGGGCCGTCCATCATGACAGCTGACAGGTGGATGACAGAGGTGGATGCCTCGCCCTCACTCCTCTCCCTGCTTCCCCTGTCGACGCCCTTCCTCACCATGGGAGAGACAGGGAGGTGCGAAGAGAAATATAGAGGGAGGGAATTCTAGTGGACGAGAGGGAGGGAGGGAGTGAGGGAGCTAGATGAGAGAATGAGTAGGAAATGAGGTAGGGGGAAAGTGGAAAGCTATATTTATCATCCATATCTCTCTCTCTCTCTCTCTCTCTCTCTCTCTCTCTCTCTCTCTCTCTCTCTCTCTCTCTCTCTCTCTCTCTCTCTCTCTCTCTCTCTCTCTCTCCCTCCCTCCCTCCCATTTCCCGAGTTAAACCACATCTCCCTCGTCCATTCTCGCCCCTAAACCCTTCACCACAAACCAAAACTCTATCTCTCTGGCTTTATCTCACAGTGAGAGACAGGAGAATGGTGGGGGCTGGCCAGTCCCTGGTGCGGTGTTCCACATACACTACCATGATGGATTATGGAGCAAGCTCCGCCGTCCAGCTCAAGAACCATGTGGTGAAGAGCACCACATTGTGACTATGCATCATCCAATACGGGAACCATATGAGAGTACTTTAGCATTAGGAATGATATTTTAATCTTATGATAAATTTGTCATGTTATTGTGAGCAAAATATGGGCATTAATATACATATATTTTTATTATTCTTAGTGTTTCATAGGTTGTTAGTGATAATAACCCAGCTTTTTATTCCTACTGTCCTCCTCCCACTTTGGTCGACATACATGAACTTTGTAATTTTTCATTAAAAGTAATTTGTACAGTATTAAGAGGATTTACAAGTAGGTAAAATTTTATATTGGTGTCGATGCTAAGTAAAATACAGTATATCTAGATCTGTGCAAAGTGGATTTTCCAAGCAGTGCTTTGTCATAATTTACTGACCACTCAATGGGGGACAATAAAAAGCCCCGAAATCATCTCAAGATAACCTCAAGATAACCTCCCCCCCCCCCCAAGGACAAGTTATTTTCCAGAGATCTGTGCATGATATTTTACAATGTGCTGAAAATAATTCGTTTGAAATTGTTTTGAAATGACTTTTTTCGAGTTAAACATTGAAGCAATGGACATTTTCTGCAAAGTGCAAAATTTTGCACTTCGATTTAAAGTAAATAAATGGGGTTTAAGGGCATAACAAAATGCATATAAATCTATTTTTAATCAAACACGAAACAATGGATGTGAATAGGGTAATGTAACATACACAGAATTAGTAAGTTCAGTAGAACTTCTGGTTTCAACTCTTTTACCATGTCGTAGCTTAGTCGATTAAAAGGCCGCGTCTGGGATGATCTCGGACGTAGGTTCGAATCCTCGTCACGGCCCTTGTGGATTTGTTCAGGATAATGAAAGTTTCGGGAAAGACTTTGGTAAATACTTTTTTTGAAACGGGGTAGTTAATTCATGGAACAAATTACCGGGTAACATAATACACACTTTATTGTTTCAAGCTTAAGTTATACATTTATATGAATGAGTTTTGTTAACGGTAAATAGATGGTGCATCGTATATGCCAATATGTTTTCTGCAGTTTTCCTCATTCTTATGTTCTAATGGCCATAGGAAGTCAGAGAGATAGAAAAAAAGAGAGTCAGATTTAAACTTAATTAACAATTGCCACAAGTATATAAATTACCGAAAGAAATATAATTGAACAATTTAAATTTAATAGAATGAACAAGCCCAAAACAATATAAATTATTCAGTTTCAGAAATGATGATATATATAAGAGAAATGTTAACATGAAGTGACAGTGCGTCAAGACCAGTCACGTCACTTCCCAAGGATTGTGTTAATGGCTCCTTCTCTATCACGTCTCAAGTGAAGACTTTTCTTTAAGTCTTCACTTAAAGAAATCTTGGTATCTGCCAAGTGACTTAAGTTTTCACTGACACAACACCTGACCTATTTCTATAACCGTCATTTTCTTTTCTGTGGCCAAACATCTGACGACTGACTTCCCAGTTATATAAGTCAGGTGTTTTGAATGCTTGTCGTTCCTCACTTGAGAATGAACCTTGTAGGTTCGAAACGTTGTGTACACTATAACACGTTGAATACATTATGTAATTTATTTTATTCATTTCAGAACAAAAATGACATTGAGATGCAGTCATATTCAATGAAACATGTCTAAATGAATACCTGCTGCCTATATACACCAATATATATATGTTCCCCTCTTTCCTGCCTATATATATATATATATATATATATATATATATATATATATATATATATATATATATATATAATATAATCTGGCTCACCGGTATCTGCCAGGACAAAGGTGCATAACTCTAATCCTGTACGACTCGGCTGTGAATAATGGGACGTGTAGGACAGCAGTAAGCATGAATAATAAATTATAACGAGACGCGCTGCTATTGCCGTCTTCCATCAAAATTAGAGCAATAACTCCAGGGTATAACTCCATCCCAGTGTGGGAGAAATATGAACCTGGAGAGTAGTCAAAGTGGAGGTCAGAGGAAGACATGCTAAAAGTGGATATTCTCTCTCTCTCTCTCTCTCTCTCTCTCTCTCTCTCTCTCTCTCTCTCTCTCTCTCTCTCTCTCTCTCTCTCTCTCTCTCTCTCTCTCTCTCTCTCTCTCTCGATATATATTAAGTCACGTTCCAGGCTTCCTTTAGATGGTATTAAGGCGTCTGATGTCAAGTCACTTCTAACAGGAAATTAAATTAAACATGTTCTCTGCTTCGGGTTCGTCCCATCACCTCGTGTACCCCCTCTAGACGTACCGCCAGTACCAAGTACCCCATCACTAGCACCGTGTATCTCTCGGAAGTATCCTAAGTAGGCTTTTTCCCCCCTAGTTGCACCATTAGAAGCTTACTGTATGTATCTTAGACGTACCAAAATTACAGTGTCTCTTCCCCTTAGATGCTTCGTCAGTACCGTGTACCTCTTTAACGTACCGTCAGTGATATGTGACAGAAAGGCATCATCATAAGCACCCTGTACCGTCACAAATCTCTCTCTCTCTACCACGAATCGTGGTAGATGTGGTGGTGGTTTGTGGTAGATGTTGTGGAGGTTCGTGATGGTTCGTGGTAGATGTAGTGGACGTTTTTTTGTGGGTCATGGTGGATATTGCTGGTACTGTTGTTCAGGTGCGCTTACTTGAGAGTGCTTATCTGAGAGTGCTTACTTGAGAGTGCTTATCTGAGAGTGCTTACTTGAGAGTGCTTACTTGAGAGTGCTTATCTGAGAATGCTTACTTGAGAGTGCTTACTTGAGAGTGCTTACTTGAGAGTGCTTATCTGAGAATGCTTACTTGAGAGTGCTTATCTGAGAATGCTTACTTGAGAGTGCTTACTTGAGAGTGCTTACTTGAGAGTGCTTACTTGAGAGTGCTTACCTGAGAGTGCTTACTTGAGAGTGCTTATCTGAGAATGCTTATCTGAGAATGCTTACTTGAGAGTGCTTACTTGAGAGTGCTTATCTGAGAATGCTTACTTGAGAGTGCTTATCTGAGAATGCTTACTTGAGAGTGCTTACTTGAGAGTGCTTACTTGAGAGTGCTTACTAGAGAGTGCTTACCTGAGAGTGCTTACTTGAGAGTGCTTACCTAAGAGTGCTTACTTGAGAGTGCTTATCTGAGAGTGCTTACTTGAGAGTGCTTACTTGAGTGTTTACCTGAGAGCGCTTAACTGAGAGTGCTTATCTGAGAGCGCTTACTTGAGACCGCTTACCTGAGAGTGCTTACCCGAGAGTGCTTACCGGAGAGTGCTTACCTGAGAGTGCTTACCTGAGAGTGCTTACTTGAGAGTGCTTACTTGAGAGTGCTTACTTGAGAGCGCTTACCTAAGAGTGCTTACTAGAGAGCGCTTACTTGAGAGTGCTTACTTGAGAGTGCTTATCTGAGAGTGCTTACCTGAGAGTGCTTACCGGAGAGTGCTTACTAGAGAGTGCTTACTTGAGAGTGCTTACTTGAGAGTGCTTACTTGAGAGCGCTTACCGGAGAGTGCTTACTAGAGAGCGCTTACCTGAGAGCACTTAATAGTGACTATAAAAAAGGAAAGTCAAGCTCTTTATACCCCATTTATTAGCCTCCTTACAGCTGTTGCATTTTAATTCAATTTTGCTGACTTTTTTAATTCGTTTTCAAAGCTGGTTTTAAAATTAAGAATGGAGATGGTTTCCATAACTTCTTCTTTCAATGCGTTTCGCTTATTGCCCGCCCGTGAAGGTTACGATTATTTCCTTACACTTCTTCGACTCATTTGCGGTTCCAGATTACCTATGTCTTCTTGTCCTGTTCTTGTTCATCATTTCTATCCCCCCTTTTACTTAGTATCTAGTATGTCGTGATCATATCATCTTCTTCCCTCCTCTAGGCATGTGAGATATTATTCTCTTATCCTATCCTTGCACCTCAACATTAATGGGGGTGTTGGGGAGGGTGCAGCTGAGGGGGGTGGCAGCTGGTGTCTATGAGGAGTGAGGGAGGATGGCAGCTGGTGTCTATGAGGAGTGAGGGAGGATGGCAGCTGGTGTCTATGAGGAGTGAGGGAGGATGGCAGCTGGTGTCTATGAGGAGTGAGGGAGGATGGCAGCTGGTGTCTATGAGGAGTGAGGGGGGTGGCAGCTGGTGTCTATGAGGAGTGAGGGGGGTGGCAGCTGGTATCTATGAGGAGTGACGGGGGGATGGCAGCTGGTATCTATGAAGAGTGAGGTGAGGATGGCAGCTGGTGTCTATGAGGAGTGACGGGGGGATGGCAGCTGGTATCTATGAGGAGTGAGGTGAGGATGGCAGCTGATATCTATGAGGAGTGAGGGAGGATAGCAGCTGGTGTCTATGAGGCGTGAGGAAGGATAGCAGCTGGTATCTATGAGGAATGAGGTGCGGATGGCAGCTGGTATCTATGAGGAGTGAGGGAGGATGGCAGCTGGTGTCTATGAGGAGTGAGGTGGGGATGGCAGCTGGTATCTATGAGGAGTGAGGGAGGATGGCAGCTGGTGTCTATGAGGAGTGAGGTGGGGATGGCAGCTGGTATCTATGAGGAGTGAGGGAGGATGGCAGCTGGTATCTATGAGGAGTGAGGGAGGATGGCAGCTGGTATCTATGAGGAGTGAGGGAGGATGGCAGCTGGTATCTATGAGGAGTGAGGGGGGGGAGGGGAGAGAGGAAAAGAGGTGATGGAAATCTTTGTTCGGCCTCACAACAGCGAGGATTTTGACGCCTTCGAACGAAAGGATTATTGGTGAGGGTGGTGGTAGAGGCAGTGGTTGTGGTGGCAGTGATGGAACAGGGAAGGAAGAGGATTGGGGGAGGGAGGGGGAGGGAGGAGGAGAGACAGTAAGACGCGTGAGGAGAGGGAGGGAGGGAGGGAGGGGAAGATGGGGAAGAATGATACACGTTCCTCTCTCTATTGTTTCTGGCAGGTCAAGGCAGGCAGGACGTTGTTTTATCTACAGAAGTCGCAGTAGGTGGACTATACATCATGGTCGGTGAATTGGGAGGGGAGGAGAAGGGGGGTATGAAGAGGGGGGGGGGAGAGCGCTGCAGGGGTCATGGGATGGATTGTGTGAGTGGGGATATGGGAGGGGGAGGTGGGGATTGGGGTCTTCTCTCTCTCTCAAGATAACACACACAAGACACCGCTTCGAAACTTGTTCGTCAATCCTCTTTTGTCCTCTACCAAGTGTCGGGCCCCCCTCACCACCACCACCAGCTTGGGCCCTCACTACCACTACAAAGCTGGTTGAGCTCTCACCACTATCAACTTGAGCCCTCACTACCACTACCACCAGCTGCTTGAGCCCTCACCACTACCAACAGTTGCTTGGTTTCTCACCACGTCCCTCTACCGGCTGCTGGGGCCCTCATCACCATCACCACCATCAAAGCCCCCTAATGCTGCAGCCTGACTTACCAAGGTTGAGAATGCCACACAAGTCTCCAGACTGACCTTCCGAGGTTAAGAATGTTACAGATTGACCTTCCAAGGTTAAGAATGTTTCAGACTGACCTTTCAAGGTTAAGAATGTTCAAACTGACCTTCTAAGGTTAAGAATGTTTCAGACTGACCTTTCAAGGTTAAGAATGTTTCAAAACTGACCTTCTAAGGTTAAGAATGTTTCAGACTGACCTTTCAAGGTTAAGAATGTTTCAGACTGACCTTCCAAGTTAAGAATGTTTCAGACTGACCTTTCAAGGTTAAGAATGTTCAAACTGACCTTCTAAGGTTAAGAATGTTCCAGAGTGACCTTCTAAGGTTAATAATGTTTCAGACTGACCCTCCAAGGTTAAGAATGTTCAAACTGACCTTCTAAGGTTAAGAATGTTCCAGAGTGACCTTCTAAGGTTAATAATGTTTCAGACTGACCCTCCAAGGTTAAGAATGGTCCAAACTGACCTTCCAAGGCTCTAGATTAACATGACAAGCAGATACGGTTTGGAAATAGCGTAGTAACTAACCGTAACCTCTCGAAATTGAATTCTGACACCAACTTAAAGCCCAAATATTATAAATGCAATGGAAAAAAAAATATCCAAAAATTATATAAAGCCAGGTCACCCATTTTTAGCAGCCCAAAAAAGTAACACATGTTCGTCGGCAACATCATAGAATTGTTTTGTCATTATTATGGTGCTGAAGTCAATTGAGAAACTTGTGTTGCTGAAGAACAACACCAGTCAATAAAATATTCAGATAGATATAATTTGACTCCCTCAATAAACTGTTTTTTTTTTAATCCACCTAATATGTCCCAAAATCAGTTCAGTATCTTCAAATACTTCGTTAAATTTGTCGACTGATTTTCATCCAAATCAGCAAATCCGCTCAGGAAGGAGAAGAGAATTATCAGGAGAAAACGCCAAGCCCTTACGACTATATAGCACTGGGAAGGGATCAGAATAAGGATTTGGGATGGGACGGGGGGGGGGGAAGGAATGATGCCCAACCACTTGGACGGTCGGGGGATTGAACGCCGACCTGTATGAAGTGAAACCGTCGCTCTACCGTCCAGCCTAAGTGGTTGGGCAAAACTGTTAGGCAGCTAGAGCGATCATTGTCTTATTAGAATCACAGACGCACAGGCTCACAGACGCACAGGCTGATAGATGCACAGGTTCATAGATGCACAGACTGATAGATGCACAGGTTCATAGACGCACAGGCTGATAGATGCACAGGTTCATAGACGCTGAGGCTGATAGATGCACAGGTTCATAGACGCACAGGCTGATAGATGCACAGGTCCATAGACGCACAAGCTGATAGACGCACAGGCTTATAGACGCACAGGCTGATAGATGCACAGGCTGATAGATGCACAGGCTCATAGACGCACAGGCTGATAGATGCACAGGTTCATTGACGCACAGGCTGATAGATGCACAGGTTCATAGACGCACAGGCTGATAGATGCACAGGTCCATAGACGCACAGGCTGATAGATGCACAGGTTCATAGACGCTGAGGCTGATAGATGCACAGGTTCATAGACGCACAGGCTGATAGATGCACAGGTTCACAGACGCACAGGCTGATAGATGCACAGGTTCATAGACGCACTGGCTGATAGATGCACAGGTTCATAGACGCACAGGCTGATAGATGCACAGGTCCATAAACGCACAGGCTGATAGATGCACAGGCTCATAGACGCACAGGCTGATAGATGCACAGGTTCACAGACGCACAGGCTGATAGATGCACAGGTTCATAGACGCACTGGCTGATAGATGCACAGGCTCATAGACGCACAGGCTGATAGATGCACAGGTTCACAGACGCACAGGCTGATAGATGCACAGGTTCATAGACGCACTGGCTGATAGATGCACAGGTTCATAGACGCACAGGCTGATAGATGCACAGGTCCATAGACGCACAGGCTGATAGATGCACAGGCTGATAGATGCACAGGCTCATAGACGCACAGGCTGATAGATGCACAGGTTCATAGACGCACAGGCTGATAGATGCACAGGTCCATAGACGCACAGGCTGATAGATGCACAGGCTCATAGACGCACAGGCTGATAGACGCACAGGTTCATAGACGCACAGGCTGAAAGATGCGCACACACTCAGGGATCACAGATGCCCAGGCTCAAGAACACATGTTTCACAACACCTGAAGCATGTTTCACAACGCTTGAAGCAAGCTTCACAACCCCCCCCCCCCTTTCCCCTGAAGCATGCTTCTCATCGACTGAAACACGCATTGTCAATAAAACCTAAAAAAAAAATCTATTTCACATCAGCCTCAGTCCGGTTTACAGAACTTGATTATTTTTAAATCTTTCGAACACGAACTCGCATTGGAATTCCCCCGATTGAATTCCAACTCGATACCAATACTTTTCCAGTACTGTACTCTGTACTCTGTAAACCCGCCAAGAAAAATGTAAACTTTGAAATGATATACGAACTCTAATTAAAGCCAAGCCCCCCCTGTTCGTATCTCCGTGTCTGTTTCATCCTTCTGTTGCTGCGACCTGGCCTTAAGGCGATGCATAAGCACGTTAATCATCCCTGAAAAAGCCCACTGTATCTCCCTTACGGAATATTTGCTTAACGCTAAACGCTATTGGCCTTGGCGGCTGCTAGTTATGTTATCAAAAATTGCCTCTACGTGAGCTGATTTATCTTATGACAGGGGCATTCTAATTTTTCTCTCGTGGGGGGAGAGAGAGCGAGAGGGCGCTCCGCCTGCTTTTAAGGGCGTTTTCCTGTGTCGCCCCGTGCTGGAAAATCGCCCCTAATACGCCAGCGCTGCAACGCTGCAACGCATTTAGTCGAAAGTTCAATGGAATTAACAGAGCAAACGGGTCCTTCGAGGAGGTTCACGCAGGACAAGGTCGACCTCTATCCCGCTGCGACTAACAAAGACGACAGTGTCAGGGTGTCCTGCACACCTGTCACAGGACGCAGGCACACCTGTCACAGGACGCAGGCACACCTGTCACAGGACGCAGGCACACCTGTCACAGGACGCAGACACACCCTGTCACAGGACGCAGGCACACCTGTCACAGGACGCAGGCACACCTGTCACAGGACGCAGGCCCTCGTGTGCTTCAGCCTCCTCTGCCGACCTGCTGACGTCTGGACGTATTAGGATACCGAGTGCAGGTGGAAGCAGCACACACTGAACTTGCCACAGTCAACAGCTGTCACATGGCTCAAAACGAAGTAGTTGAATCCTAGTTTCTTCGAAATGGTACCATACATCAGACGTCTTCTCACTAGATGGCTGCATATTAGAAGTATTTTTACTAGCCTTCTTCTTGCTAAACGTATTTTTACCATCTTCTTTCTAGACGTGTTCTTTCTAATCATCTCCTTACTAGACGAATTTTTCCTAACCATCTTCCTACTGGCCTGGAGCCGATACAGAGAATCTTACGTTCACTAGTTCTATGACGGATCAGACCTCACCCCTGCTGGTTCGTGCGCCTCACGAATTGTTTATTGGGCTAAACAGTTGACAAAGAATCCATGGAGATCATCCTCTAGCATTGCCACAAAGGCCAAAATATTCAACATGGGGTAAAGACTCAGTATCTTATGCATATCGTAGAGCAGAAATTAATGCCCTTCTAGGCAACAAGCTCTGTCAAACCTGTCTTAACATTGTCACAACAGCTCTTTATTCCTCGTGATAGGAAAGTGTTCCCCCAAAAGAGGCAATTAAATCTTATGCTAAGAATGTAACATATTGTGACACATATTATAACACATGTTGTGACACATTGCCACATGTATTGTGGCAATTTTTATCCCATACCAGCGCTGTGGGAGAGGGGTTACCACTTCACAGGTCGTAGTGAAGTTCCTACCTCATACCATCCTCCTTCAAGAAACCTGTTGAAGAAGTTGATTATCTTCAAACCATGTGTGTATGTTACGGGAAAATATTACGACAATTGATGGGATTTAACTCGAGTCTCTGCACTACCCAGAAACACACATTACACACACACACACTACCCACTGTACCATGGTGTGCTAGTGCGTGTATCTGGTAAGTTACAATCCCACTATAATATTTTCTCATCGATGCGTGTTATTACCATTTCAATGTGTACGAATGACACTTTAGGTCGAAGGAATATTCTCCATCGACCAGAGTTTATTGAGAGCAGTCTCTCTCTCTCTCTCCCCAGCACCCTACTGGTGCTTGTATGTTTGGTCGTGAACAAGCAGACGGGTGACACAGTGTGAGAGCTACAGGACCATTCTCACGGTAATTTATACAGTGAGACAACCCGTTCTCGCACTTTCGTACAGTCAATATCGACTTATTAAATAAGTGCATATGTGACATACTAATTTATTGTGAATATTTTAGTTTACCTTGAAAAGCTTCATAGAAAATACCGACCTTACCTAACCTTCTTAGTATGTTAAGATAAGCATCTTATTGCTTCGTAATTACAATTATTACTTAACCTATACCTATAATAGGTATAATGGTCCT
>NC_091167.1:38513975-38538975 GCF_040958095.1 Procambarus clarkii
TCCTATCTAAACACAAAGATTAATCCAGTGTAATTGCGTTTAGATAGGAGCTGCCTCGTATGGGACAATAAGCCTTCTGCAGTTACCTCTATGTTTCACCTCACATTTATCCCTTATGTTTCCCCCCATGTTTTCACCTTTATTGTATTATCACCTGACCCAGTGCGGGTATAAAATCAACCAGCATTGTAAGATCTGTTCACTTGAGAATGAACCCTGGAGGTTCAAAACGTTGTGCAAATTGTATAAATAAGTGTAATACACTCTATAGTAAATCACTTTATATATATATAATAAAATCAAATATATATATATATATATATATATATATATATATATATATATATATATATATATATATACATATATATATTTATATCTTATCGTTTGGCAGTAAAGACGTTCGAGTATAGTTGCATAGGATTGATCCTTGGGCGGCATGGGTTCGAATCCTGGTAGGGGTCATATAC
Organism: Procambarus clarkii; assembly: GCF_040958095.1. Classification (NCBI taxonomy): domain Eukaryota; kingdom Metazoa; phylum Arthropoda; class Malacostraca; order Decapoda; family Cambaridae; genus Procambarus; species Procambarus clarkii. The sequence continues at coordinate 38,514,446 of NC_091167.1, forward strand.
AGTTCTTAGGGATCTCTATGCCTTGCGTGTTCCTGCAGCCTTTCTCACATTTGTAGACACAGCGCGGCCCGAGCATGTGCCAGATTTGATCCCACACTCATGAGTAAGATTTAAGCACTCATGCTTCCGTCACCATTTTGAGATGCAACACCAGACCTCGGCTGGAAGTGTGATGAAGGGAGAGTTGGGAGGGCATTTATGCTACTGTGAATGACCTGTGGATGGCAGCGGACGACACCGGATGTGGGCGGCGTTTGTGGGAGCTGCCATCCGCGATGTGAGTGGCCATTGAGATTGACGGGGGGGAGGGAAGTACGTCTGGGTGCTGGGGTGTGGTTGGTGGATTTTTTGAGTGTGGGAGGAGCCAGGTGTGTGGATAAAAAGATATCCGCAGGCAGTGTCAATCCGTGGGTTGACTCGGTGAAACCGGCAAGCAGTATTTACGACCTTCCTCCCCCCTTCCCCCGGGGTCCCCCCCTACGACCAGTCAAGCAGCTATGGCCAGACCAGTGAGCAGCGTCAGGGAGGACCAGTTGGGCATTAGTGTAGGATCCCGGCGGTAGACAATCACACCGATAGTTAAATGTGTCCAATACTGACATTCCTTAATTTTCGAGATAAAGATGATAGTCATAAATATTTATTTCAGCAAAGATTTTTTTAAGACATTTGTTCACGTACAGAATTACTGACAGTTATTCCCGCCGGATACAAATGTAAGAAAGGGTTACCATAATCCTTGCACTCGAGCGCGTATATGAATCCAAAGTTGACACGCTAATTGTAAGTGACTCCTTGTCATCATTGACTGCCCTCAGTTCCCCAAGGCATAACTGTGACGTGCTTATCTCTGAAGCTAGACACAAATATGGTGAATTAATCAATGATGGAGTCAGAGTTTGTCTCCTGTGGATTCCTTCCCATATTGGTCTCCGAATGCATAACAGAACTGATGAGTTGGCTAAGTCTTTTGCTCATAAAGAGGGAATTGATTACCATCGTGGACTGTCTGTGAGCAGCCTGAGGGCAGTAATATTCCAGGAACATCAACAAAATCTCGTAGACTTGAGGCAAACTGAAATTCACACCAGTTCCTCCATGTATCATCATTCTATTATGCAGGAAGAACCGCACGTCTATGGGTTATCCAATAAGGTTAGCAGACTTCTAGATGTTACTTCTGCTAGGCTTAGGCTCGGCTAAAAGTACCTCTGGTGGAGTTTGTAACATCTGCTGATGTAGATTTGACTAAATGTAAACTGTCAGCAGAACTATTCGCATACTTTGCGTCATTATACTGTATAATGGAATGTGAAAAAAAAATCGCGGAATTCAGATATAACACTATCAGTGGAGTCTAAGAAATGTGTAAGTACTTCATTCATGATGATATATTGCTTGAAACCTTAGCAACGTATCCAAAATTTGCTTACTGTAGGTAACGCATACATATGACTGTAAAGCTGCCGCCCAGTTGGGTGGGTGTGGAGCAAGACTAGTAACTGTGTCTCACCATAGATGGAAGGTGCCTTGTATAGTGACTGTTGTGAGCCTCTTGTTGAATCACTTGTGATGCAAAAGATTATCGATGTGTATATGTACTTGTGTAAAGGACTGTGTATATATATATATATATATATATATATATATATATATATATATATATATATATATATATATATATATATATATATATATATATAATATATATATTTTGAAGGAACTGGGTTCTAGGCTCATTGAAACGACAAGGGACCCAAGAGCTGCAAGCTTTCTTTTCCAGCGCCTCAGTGTGGCGATACAGAGGGGAAATGCGCACGGCATCCAGGGTTCCTGCCCGCCATCTGAGGAGCTGGAGGAACTCGACAACTTATGATAACCATCTTTGTAACCCATATGTAACTCCCTTTTTGTAACAAAGTTCAAATAAAGTAAATATATATGTGTGTGTATATATATATCACTTATAAATGTTAGCAATTGTGTAACTATCTTCAAAAGATTCTCACTTGCTTAGCTAAACGAACTATGTGGTTCAATTCCTGAACAACCCATTATGTGCCTCTGTAACCCTTTCCACCACCACCCCACGAGATGGGTATGGAGGTGCATAATAAAGAAAGAAATTGAATTAATAAGAGAGGATGTAGACATGAAATTCATGAAGCATTTATGAACACTCTCTCTCTCTCTCTCTCTCTCTCTCTCTCTCTCTCTCTCTCTCTCTCTCTCTCTCTCTCTCTCTCTCTCTCTCTCTCCCATGCCAGTCTCTAGCCGCTAACCTTCCCATTGGCATATATCTATGACTAATATATCAATACAGAAAAGATGATGCAAGTTCCATAGTATTCAACTCTGGCTGAAGTTTCATACATGATCACCTGCTACAAGTCCTGCAGGGGAGGGGAGAGTGGTGTATATGGAACATGAGGGGCAGCTTGAGGGAAGGTGCTGGCAAGGGTTGATGAGGGAGGCGTGAAGAATATAGTTTAAGGTACAGTGGTTGAGCATTTATCGCACTGGATGAGCTATCCGAGAATACCAGTGTTCGATTCCTCATAGCTATAAATGTCCAAAGGTGTTGTTATGTGTGAGCTTGTGTTTATTCATCCTATATACATCTCACAATAAAGTATAGGAAAACTGTATGTGTTTTTATGTCACACCATCTCTAACATATCATGTCACACCACCTCTAACATATCATGTCACACCACCTCTAACATATCATGTCACACCACCTCTAACATATCATGTCACACCACCTCTAACATATCATGTCACACCACCTCTAACATATCATGTCACACTACCTCTAACATATCATGTCACACTACCTCTAACATATCATGTCACGCCAGTTTGATCACAGCAGCATTATGTCACATCCCCTTGAAAACATAATGGACGGATATATTAATTTATTGTAAGTAATAATTATGAAAAAGACAGACAATAACGAACAGAGAAAATATCAGCAATCATCGAAGAGGACAAGTTTTAGAGCTTTCCACGAAAAGGACAAATAATTGTTTTATCATGAAAATGACAAATAATAGCTTGCCGTGACATGGAAAATAATAGCTTGCCGTGACATGGAAAATAATAGCTTGCCGTGACATGGAAAATAATAGCATTCCATGAAAAGAACAAAAAAATAGTTTTTCATGAAAAGAACAAAAAAATAGTTTTTCATGAAAAGGACAAATAATAGCTTTCTTTGAAAGAACAAATAATAACTTTTCACGATAGCGGAAATAATAGTTTTTCCCCTGAACAAAACAAATAATAACTTTCCACTCGCGAGTACGTCCGTATGTAGCGTGCTGTATTATTATATCTAATTTACCAAGTAAAACAAATTATTTTCTTCATATGAATGAGCCTAGATTTGGTTAGAAGACTTTGCTTGCCAAGTTCTGTGCATGACTAGCCATGAGATATGTTTGGTTATTGGGTTATATGTTAAAACTTGGGCTGGATTCTCAGTAAGGGGCCTCTCGACGTCCTGTGGATTCAGTGGGATCCAAGGTTGTATATCTTATACCATGTAGTGGTACAGGGGTAGAGTGCACGGCTGGGAGTACGCAGATCGCGGGTTCGAGTCACCTCAATGCTCCAATTCATTATCTCATTGAAATATCACACTTGTGTAATTTTCTAGTGCAGTATTATTATTATTATTATTAAACAAATATCTAATATCCTCATTATTTTTCTTCAATATTTATGCTACACAATCACAGTCATTATCATCACTTCTCGACAAAATGAACATAAACGATCTATTCAAAATTCTGACAATGCAGATACAACAGCTTCGTTATATAGTTGAGAATGGTGATAGAGTAATTGAAGAGCTCTCTCGCCTCGCCTCTGGTCTGGTCTCCTGCATATTAAAAGCAAATTTGGTAGTAATTCAATCATTAGAATGAATTGTTCAGTGTCTCGGGAACAACGGAGACCCAACGTTGAGTCCCACTGGAACCTGATGGACTTTGGTATATATAGATAGCTGTGTGTACCTCGAGGATAGAGCTGTTAGCTTTTGGACCCCGCCGTTCTAACCGTCGGTTCTTTATGGTACTGACTCCCGACCCACATTTCTTGTACCATATTATCTACATATATTTCTCTCTCCCACATACATATACAAGCACATGCCCAGGATGTAGAGCGTGGCATCTAACTGCTCGAAACATATTTACTATTAGGTGAAGAGATGCATCAGGTGAAGTAAACACTGCCCATCTGTTTCTGCCTCGCCCGGGGATCGAACCTGGGCCCTTAAGACTACCTACATCCTTGCCTTTGACCCACTCGTCTTCTTGAGGATATTCTCATAATACATTTAAAATTTACCAGTGCTGGAGTGGTGATTACCTGCCCCTGTGTGGCTGACCATCCAGCAAGAGGGGGATCTCAGCATCACATATCATTACTGAGTATCACTCAGCATTACCGAGTATCCCTCAGCATTTTTTTTTTTTTTTTTTTTACCACAGACGTGGCCACACATTTACAATGCTAACCAGCATATATACATTTTCTTCTGTCCTCCATGGACAGGGTTAGAGAAGTGTTAAACATACAGTTCAAGGGTTTATTGAACACTCAACCACAGAAGGTGATTCGGTGCTTTTAAAATGCTAAGCTAACCTACATACGTAATTAAATACAGAGATACACAGATTTACGTATGTCCTACATAAAGTGTTAGATGTGTCTTTACTGAGTATCCCTCAGCATTACCGAGTACCACTCAGCATTACTGAGTATCCCTCAGCATTACCGAGTAACACTCAGCATTACTGAGTATCCCTCAGCATTACCGAGTACCACTCAGCATTACTGAGTATCCCTCAGCATTACCGAGTAACACTCAGCATTACCGAGTATCACTCAGCATTACCGAGTATCACTCAGCATTACTGAGTATCCCTCAGCATTACCGAGTAACACTCAGCATTACCGAGTATCACTCAGCATTACCGAGTATCACTCAGCATTAACGAGTATCACTCAGCATTACCGAGTATCACTCAGCATTAACGAGTATCACTCAGCATTACCGAGTATCACTCAGCATTAACGAGTATCACTCAGCATTACCGAGTATCACTCAGCATTACCGAGTATCACTCAGCATTACCGAGTATCACTCAGCATTACCGAGTATCACTCAGCATTACCGAGTATCACTCAGCATTACCGAGTATCACTCAGCATTACCGAGTATCACTCAGCATTACCGAGTATCACTCAGCATTACCGAGTATCACTCAGCATTACCGAGTATCCCTCAGCATTACCGAGTATCACTCAGCATTAACGAGTATCACTCAGCATTACCGAGTATCACTCAGCATTACCGAGTATCACTCAGCATTACCGAGTATCCCTCAGCATTACCGAGTATCACTCAGCATTACTGAGTATCACTCAACATTAGCGAGTATAACTCAGCATTACCGAGTATCACTCAGCATTACTGAGTATCACTCAACATTAGCGAGTATAACTCAGCATTACCGAGTATCACTCAGCATTACTGAGTATCACTCAACATTAGCGAGTATAACTCAGCATTACCGAGTATCACTCAGCATTACTGAGTATCACTCAGCATTACCGAGTATAACTCAGCATTACCGAGTATAACTCAACATTACCGAGTATAACTCAGCATTACCGAGTATAACTCAGCATTACCGAGTATCACTCAGCATTACCGAGTATAACTCAGCATTACCGAGTATAATAGATAAAGACATACACTTTGTAGCCTTTCAAAAGTATAGTGTAGTGTAGCCGTATAAATTTAAATGTACCTGAGAATATAAATGCACTTTTTCTTAACTATATTAATAAATGGCAAAAGTAATGGAAGTGAATGGAATGGAACTCTCAGGAGAAAGCTCCAAGCCATTACGACTATATAGCACATGGAAGGGGTGAGGATAAGGATTTGGGATGGGACGGGGGAGGGGGGTTAGAATGGTTCCCAATCACTTGGACGGTCGGGGATTGAACGTCGACCTGCATGAATCGAGGCCGTCGCTCTACCGTCCAGCGCCTTGATATAAGTGAGGCTCTTAACTTTTGTTATATAGAACTTGTGTTGATCGAAGGACTAGTCTGAAGACCTAAAAGTCCTATACTCCTCTCTCTCTCTCTCTTCCCCTTCTTAAACAGCATCCCTGTCTATCCTCTCCCTTCCCATTTGTCCCTCCTATCCCATTCCTAGCATGTTAACAAGCCGCCCTTGAACGAGCGTGACAGTCGTTTACGGGGAGATAGGGAGGGGGGGGGGTGAGGGAGGCTGTGACAATTGCCTGGGGTGGCAGGCCTAAGCGAGTAGAGAGTCGTTAATACGCCTTGATTTACATCGTTTACGGCCCAGATGACAATGTGTGGATCAGTGTGTGTGTGTGTTGGGGAGGGCGGGGAGGAGGGGGGGGGGTGGGGGACGGTGGGTCAGGGGAGGGATGTTTTGCGGGAGGTAAAGGGAAGGAGAAGGGAGGGGGGGGGAGTGGCAAGATAGGGGGGGGGAGTTCGTGGGTGGGGAAGGTGGGGGGGGGGAGCACCATCATGGAGGAGAGAAGAGAGGCGTGAATCTGTGTACTCTCCTAGTTGTGCTTGCGGGGATTGAGCTTCGGCTCTTTGGTCCCGCCTCTCAACCGTCAATCTACTGGTGTACAGAGTCCTGAGTTTCTCAAGCTCCATCATATCTACATTTGAAACTGTGTATGGAGTCATCCTCCTTTACCACATCACTTATATTTACTAACTACTCTGACGCTGAAAAAGTTCTTTCTAATGTCTCTGTGGCTCACTTGGGTACTCAGTTTCTACCTGTGTCCCCTTGTTCGTGTGCCACCCGTGTTAAATAATCCAGCCTTATCTACCCTGTCAATTCCACTGAGAATTTTGTATGTGGTGATCATGTCTCCCCGAGCTCTTCTGTCTTCCAGCGACGTGAGGTGCAGGTCACAGGTGTGTGGCGAGCGAGAGTCGCTGGGGAAAACATGTGACTGAGAGGGTGCGTCCGGATATAATAATAATAATAACATTTATATAAAAAATATAAAGAACATAATTTGTTCTGTATGTATTTATATACAAAATTGTATATACAAATTTTATATAAAACATTACCTATATGTACTCACTTTTGTGTTAATTATATATAAAACACATACTGAGCCCAGTAGGCTCAATAATCTGTACACCAGTTGATTGACAGTTGACGGACGGGGCAAAAGAGCTCAAGCTCAATTAGGTAAGTACAATTAGATAAGTACACACACACACACCGTGGTGGAAACAAATGAGCAGAGTTTCTTTTACCCTGATGGACTGTTTACCTAGCAGTAAATAGGTACCTGGGTGTTAGACAGCTGCTACGGATTGATTCCTGTGAATGTGTGTGTGTGTGTGTGTGCGCGCGTATGTTAAAGAGAAATATATGTAATAGATATAATAGAGGAAAATAAATTGGTTAGAAAGGAGGGGTCGAAGAGCTAATAGCTCGATTCTGCAGACATAAATAGTAAACACACACATTCACAAACACACGCACACACACACACACACACACACACACACACACACACACACACACACACACACACACACACACACGCGCGCGCGCGCGCGCGTAAATTATTGGAATGAACTAGATGAGGAAGTTGTCGATGCCAGTTCGATACATTAGTTTAAATGTTAAAGTGATTAGAACAACGAGGGGGAATGAGTCACTGCACTGAACTCTTCAGTACTCACCTAATTGTACTCACCTAATTGTGCTTGCGGGGGTTGAGCTTTGGCTCTTTGGTCCCGCCTCTCAACTGTCAATCAACTGGTGTACAGATTCCTGAGCCTACTGGGCTCTATCATACCTACATTTGAAACTGTGTATGGAGTCAGCCTCCACCACATCACTTCCTAGTGCATTCCATTTATTAACTACTCTGACACTGAAAAAATTCTTTCTAACGTCTCTGTGGCTCATCTGGGTACTAAGTTTCCACCTGTGTCCCCTTGTTCGTGTCCCACCCGTGCTGAAGAGTTTGTCTTTGTCCACCCTGTCAATTCCCCTGAGAATTTTGTAGGTGGTTATCATGTCTCCCCTTACTCTTCTGTTTTCCAGGGATGTGAGGTTCAGCTCCTTTAGCCTTTCCTCGTAGCTCAATCCTCTCAGTTCCGGGACGAGCCTGGTGGCATACCGCTGAATCTTCTCTAACTTTGTCTTGTGTTTAACTAGGTATGGACTCCAGGCTGGAGCTGCATACTCCAGGATTGGTCTTACATAAGTGGTATACAGGGTTCTGAAAGATTCCTTACACAAGTTTCTGAAGGCAGTTCTTATGTTGGCCAGTCTAGCATATGCCGCTGATGATATTCTTTTGATGTGGGCCTCTGGGGACAGGTTCGGTGTGATATCAACCCCCAGATCCTTCTCTCTATTTGATTCTTGCAGGATTTCCCCTCCCAGATGATACCTTGTGTTCAGCCTCCTGCTCCCTTCGCCTAATTTCATCACCTTACACTTTCCAGAGTTGAACTTCAGCAGCCATTTTCTAGACCATTCCTCCAGTTTATCCAGGTCATCCTGTAGTCTCTGCCTATCTTCATCCGTCTTGATTCTTCTCATAATTTTTGCATCATCAGCAAACATCGAGAGGAATGAGTCTATACCCTCTGGAAGATCGTTCACATATATTAGAAACAGGATGGGTCCAAGTACTGAGCCCTGTGGGACTCCGCTGGTGACATCTCGCCACTCTGATGTCTTCCCCCTCACCGTTACTCGCTGTTTCCTGTTGCTTAAGTACTCCCTTATCCACTGGAGCACCTTCCCTTTTACTCCTGCCTGTTGCTCCAACTTTTTTAACAGCCTTTTATGGGGTACTGTGTCGAAGGCTTTTTGGCAATCCAGGAAAATGCAGTCGGCCCACCCTTCTCTTTCCTGCCTAATTTTCGTTGCCTGGTCATAAAATTCTATTAACCCTGTGAGGCACGATTTACCATCTCTGAACCCATGTTGGTGGTGCGTTACAAAGTTATTTCCCTCCAGATGCTCTACGAGCCTTTTCCTCACGATCTTCTCCAGCACCTTGCATGGTATACAAGTTAAGGAAACTGGCCTGTAATTCAGTGCCTCTTGCCTGTCACCCTTTTTGTATATTGGGACCACGTTAGCTGTCTTCCAACTTTTTGGTAAGTCTCCTGTTTCCAGTGACCTGTTATACACCATAGAGAGTGGCACACTTAGTGCTTCTGCACCTTCCTTTAGTATCCATGGTGAGATTCTATCAGGCCCAACAGCCTTTGTCACATCTAGCTCCAGCAGACACCTTTTGACCTCATCACTGGTGAGGTCAAATTCCTCCAAGGTTTCCAAGGTTGCCGCCTCCTCATTTAGTGCAGGGGCTTCTCCTTGTTCTATTGTGAAGACCTCCTGGAATCTCTTGTTGAGTTCTTCACACACCTCCTTGTCATTCTCTGTGTATCTGTTCTCCCCTTTCCGCAGCTTCATCACTTGTTCCTTCACTGCTGTTTTCCTCCTGATATGGCTGTGGAGCAGCTTTGGTTGGGTCTTGGCTTTACTCGCGATGTCATTTTCAAACTGTCTCTCTGCTTCCCTCCTCACTCTGATGTACTCATTTCTGGCCCTCTGGTACCTCTCCCTGCTCAGTGCAGTGGTCGGAAGGCGGGGCTTAAGAGCAGACGCTCAACCTAAAATTATGAGGAGGATTAAGACAGAGGAGGATATTATGAAGCTACAAGATGACCTGGACAAACTGAATGAATGGTCCAACAAATGGCTACTAAAGTTCAACCCGAGTAAATGTAAGGTAATGAAACTAGGCGGTGGAAACTGGAGGCCAGACACATGATACCGAATGGGAGATGAAGTACTTCATGAAACGGACAGAAAGATCTAGGGGTTGATATCACGCCAAACCTGTCTCCTGAGTCCTAGATAAAAAGAATAACATCTGCGGCTTATGCAAGGCTGGCTAACATTAGAACAGTCTTCAGGAACCTGTGTAAGGAATCCAGAACCTTGTATACCACATATATATGACTAATCCTGGGGTATACGGTCCCAGCATGGAGCCCGTACCTTGTCAAGGACAAGACGAAGCTGGAAAAAGTTCAGAGGTATCCCACTAGGCTAGTCCCAAAACTAAGAGGTATGAGTTACGAGGAAAGGCTGAGTGAAATGCACCTCACGACACTGGAAGACAGAAGAGTAAGGGGAGACATGATAACTACCTACAAAATTCTCAGAGGAATTGACATGATAGATAAAGATAAATTGTTTAACACGGGTGGTACGCGAACAAGGGGACACCAGTGGAAACTGAGTACTCCATTGAGCCACAGGGACGTTAGAAAAAACTTTTTTCAATGTCAGAGTAGTTAACAGATGGAATACATTATGCAGTGATGTGGTGGAGGCTGACTCCATACACAGTTTTAAATGTAGATATGACAGAGCCCAGTAAGCTCAGGAATCTGTACACCAGTTGATTGACAGTTGAGAGGCGGGACCAAAGAGCCAGAACTAAACCCCGCAAGCACAACTAGGTGAGTACGTATAACCCCCCCCCCTCACCATCCACACAACCTCCCACCCTCACCCCACCCTCACCCCCCTCTCACTCCCACCATCCACACACTCACAGGTGGCATAAAGCCCCGTGAGGGACTCCAGGGGGCAGTAAAGCCTGGCAGGAAGCGTCCCATAAACTCAGCAGTCCTGGAGCTGCTTCCATCCTTACCACCGATAAATAGGATTTGTGCTGAGGTGAGTCAATTGTAAATGGCTAAACACCCTCTGGAAAGCCCGTAGGACAGATGCTCATGGTATGAATATGCTTAATGAGCGCCAGGTCATTGTGGTTGTGCTCCCTCTAGCGGCGAGGGAGCCAGGAGGGGGTGCAGTGGTCGGTCGACTCCCAGTGACTATATTTACATTTTTTTATTTTCTCTGGAAGAGCGAGTTTACTGGGCACCGTCACTGATCCTGTGAGTGAACACGCAGCCACAAGAGAGGCTCACAAGTTCCGTATGCTATTTCTGTTTCAACCTATAATTTGTACAGGACTATATCTTCTCTTGGTGCTATTGTCCCTCTCTCATAATTACTTACTTGGCGATATTGTTGTTGTGATGGAGAGTCTCTTAACTGCAAGATTAGCATGCTGTTGCTTAGTCTTTCTTTTAACACTGGAAACAGTTATAGTCGTTGATTCGTTGTTTGAAGTCAAAGGAACTTCAAGACTGATCGTCATGTCTTAATGTTGTAACCTCTTCAGCCTTTTTGTAACCCTTGTGGAGTATGTATAACACTACACATACTCCTTAAGTATGTACTGAAGGTAAATAGTCCATTCAGAGGTGACTATGCCTCCAAAAGTGGTTGACTTAACACTAGATGATCCTCCTACCTTGAGGCTACCTTGAGGTGCTTCCGGGGCTTAGTGTCCCCGCGGCCCGGTCGTCGACCAGGCCTCCTGGTTGCTGGACTGATCAACCAGGATCCTCCTCCATATTACAAAATATTTTCACAAACATAATATTCCGTATAAATATACACTGTCGAATAATACTGATCCTAAATGAATTAACATTAAATTTAACGTTCTTCTGGGAAATACAAAAAAATGGTAAATTTTAGCTAATAAAATCTAAAGATTATGTTAAAGACAGTGTTATCAAACCATAAACTTTAATAACGAGAAAAGGATAGCAAGATTAAATTATGAAGTAATAATGGCTAAGAAATGCAAAATCAGATCCCGAACTGCCTTTCTAGATGTATAAAGTCTAGAGAGAGAGGTCTGGGACAGTGAAAGGTTAGAGAGAGAGAGAGAGAGAGAGGAGATTGAGGCAGTGCAAGGTTAGAGAGAGAGAGAGAAAGAGAAAACCTGGATAGTGAAAGGATAGAGAGAGAGAGAAAGAGAAGACCTGGACAGTGAAAGGTTAGAGAGAGACGACAGAGACAGTAAAAAAGATAATCAAATATAAAGAAGGTGACTAAGAAGACTTTCCTGTTTCTGATTTTTATTAGTATTTGGATTTAATTTTAAGGGTTATATTGACCTGACACCTAATTCCAAATATGCTTCAAGGCAGAAAAAAATATATATATACACACATATATATTTAAAGCCTGCATGAAAGGTTGAAAACAGATGATTTCTGTTGTGAAAATATCGATGATTTATGCTTGATTTAATATTTTTCCAATTAGTTGTGTACCAGTTATCTGAATGATTTATTAATGAGTGGGTATCCAAGGTGAGAGGTCAAGCTGGAGAAGTATTGATCGTTTGGTGGTGTGTGTGTGTGCGTGTGTGTGTACGTATATATGTGTGTGTGTGTGTGTGTGCGTGTGTGTACGTGCGTGTGTGTGTGTGTGTGAGTGAGTGGGTGGTCGGGCCTCTCACTACCACACTGCAGGGAGCTGATTTAAAGCCAAGACCAATCAACAAGCTAATCGCACCCAACAAAAGAAACTGCTTTTTCTCCCCTGAGTAAGGAGCCGCGACTCAAACAAGCTTCTGTGAGCCGCTAACTGTGAGATCTTGCCATTTGAAGTCGAACAAAGAGATAAATATATATACAGTCTTGAAATGTCTGCAGGTGTGGCGATTGCATTGTTGCAGAAGAGGCAGCGAGAATTGCTTTGTTTATCTGCATTTCCAAAAGTCTCGGTGGCTACTCTTGCACATTTCTTCTCCCAACCTAACGAATTTCCCTACCGTCATTTTTTGGGTGGATCGCTTTATTATCAAGCGCCTTTTGTTTACACACTTTTGGTGTAGAGTTTATACCTCTGAGACTCGCGGTGGTGAGGGTCGAGGTGCAAAGGTGCAAGTCACAAGGAAAATAACAAGTAACAAGGAGTCACAAGGAAAATTCTTTGTAAAGCAAAACTGTTGTAAGGGAAATCAGGAGGTGCAGAGAAGGTACACTCATAGGCGGACACTCAGGACGTGAACTCGCACTCTCATAAACATTCATGCACGTATGTATGAACACACACACACATACACATGTATACTCACAAACTATCAGTCTCTGTGAACGAGAACTCACAATGTTCACGAAGCACCTATCGATTATCAGTCAACAACGTTACAGTTCTTCTTTCCTTTACAGCTCAGACACCATCACAAATCTCCCCCTCCCCCTCCCCTCTTTTTTCTCTCTCTCATCTCTTTTATCTCTCTCCCATCTCTCCCCGTTGCACCCTAAATATCCCCCCTCCCCCCTCCATACGCCTATCCTCGTTGCGGGTGGCTCCTTTCCCTCCCTCCCTCCCTACCCTATCCAAGCTATTCTTCGACCGACCGTACATTCACCGATATTTCCCTCACTGACTGTGTTTCAATTGTGAGCTGATTCTGCACGGTGGTCGGGGTCGCTGAGGGGGTCGTCTGGCCGCCTGGTGTTGCCCACACAGGGGAAAAACAAACTAGCAAACACCATCACCTAAATACATCCCCATTCCCCCATACATCTCTACGTCGGTACAACACTCACTGCGTCCACAGCGACAAACAGATCTCCTAGGACGTGAATTTGATCAAAGTTGATCAGCGTCTCTGTGGTTAAAGGAGCAGTAGTTGCTTAGTTCGTGGGTGAACATTCAGGGCCACACGTAATTGTGTGTTTCGTCGGTGTCTCCGGCAACACTGAGGGATGGCGGAGGGGGGGAAGGGGAGGCCTCGGGAGCAATTGTCATTTAGGTATCTTCCCGGACACTGAAGGGAGAGTCTGAATGGACGAGCTGGATGGCTTCCATGGTTGTTACTGCTGAGTTCGTTCCCACTTCTTACCTCTCTACGCGGGTGGGAACTTGCTCCAGAGAGACTTTCTGTCTCTGTCTGTGTCTGACTGTCTGACTGTCTGTCTGTCTGTCTGTCTGTCTGTCTGTCTGTCTGTCTGACTGTCTGACTGTCTGTCTGTCTGTCTCTGTCTACCTGACTGTTTTTTGTATATTTGTATGCACGTATCCAAATGTGATTTTATTTAATATGTAACAGTCAAGAAGTTTGCAAGGTATCATAAGATTTTGCCCTTCATCTAAGAACGTTTTGATGTAATTCAGCAGTTCTTTGTCATATGTGGTCATGAAGGAGGTAGTAGTAACGATGGTGGTACTAGCGACAGTGGCAGTAGCAGTGGCTTGGTTGATGTTAAGGATTGAAAGGGAAACAGAGAGGTGCCGGAGATAAGTGATGACTATCCGGTCTCATCCGGCTATAAATCCTCCAACACCCTTCATTACGTGCATTCATGGCTTCTCTGGCAAGATCCTGCAGACTTGGGATCCTCTAGTAAGATACTGCAAGACATGGGTATACTTCAGCCAAGTCTTGTAGACTTGGGATCAGTTGGACAGGTCGTGTAAATGTGAGGGACAACAGGCTAGCTCCTAGTGGCTTTGGTCACAGGGCTTCTCTTGGTGTGGGGTCAGAGGGTTTCTCTTGGTGTGGGTCAGAGGGCTTCTTTTGGCGTGGGGTCAGAGGGCTTCTTTTGGCGTGGGGTCAGAGGGCTTCTCTTGGTGTGGGGTCACAGGGCTTCTCTTGTGCGTGGGGGCAGAGGGCTTCTCTTGGCGTGGGTCAGAGGGCTTCTCTTGGCGTGGGTCAGAGGGCTTCTCTTGGCGTGGGTCAGAGGGCTTCTCTTGGCGTGGGTCAGAGGGCTTCTCTTGGCGTGGGTCAGAGGGCTTCTCTTGGCGTGGGTCAGAGGGCTTCTCTTGGCGTGGGTCAGAGAGTTCCTCATGGCGTAGGTCAGTGGGCTGCTCGCCGGAAACAAGGCCATCGAGTGAAGCGTTAAGCGACCATGATAACAAAGGGAGAGGTGCGTTCTTCAGCAGTTATTGTTGCCAAATCCAGTCATCAGACACTCAGCCACATGCAATTTTAGCTTCTCGTCTCCATCCCCTCTTCCCCTCCCAGGTCCCCTCTCTCTTCCTTCCTACGAGGATAATAACTCCAAATACATGATCTTTTGTCTCCTATAACCCGTGATGAGAGGCCTGGATAACCTGACACTAACTGAATATTAACCCAAGTTCCCTTTGCGTGGGCTTCCTGGAGGCACTTAATACGAACCGTATCAAGAGTGGCGTCAAACACGCACTGGCCATGTCTCCACCCTCTTGACCTTGTTCACCTAATCCGGAAAACCCGCGGATTACATGCTTTTACCAGCGAGCGTGTGCGTGGAGGCAGGAACGGGCCACATGTTGTCAATTTTTATCATCGAGAGCTTTGGAGAAGGTTGAGACCGCTGGAGGGAGTAGTACTGAGGCGATGGATGACAGGTGGTTGATGAGGTTCAAGATGATATCATAATCCAGGTCGCTATGCTCTGAAACTCCCCTATCCTCCCCCCTCCTGCCCCCATCCTGGGATATCTGTGAGGGGTTTTGTTGAGAGGATGAGAACAGAGAGTATTTCTTTTAAGTTTAAATGAAAGATGCGTTGAATTTAGTCCCTATATTCATGATAACGTTAGATTTAACGTTGACATTCAACGTCGGTGTTGATAGTGGTGTTGATGTGTGTCTTGGTGTTGGTGATAGTATCTGTCTTAGCTACGACGATTACGTTATCAATCAATCAAATACTTTACTTGGCTTATGCATAATATGTCAACGAAACGGGAGTAAAAACACCAATGGCTGCCGGCGTGGAAGTTGCGTTGAGGTACGGACATGTTCTGAGGCGTCAAAATGTCAACTAAATACGTCGTATTATTTACGAACTCTAACTATCCGTGAAAAATACGACACATTAATATAAGTTAAAGCACCGAAATACTGACGCATTTCTATGCATCTGCCACGATAGTTCAGGTGGGGGTTCGCTCGTTTCTGATTAGGCAAAACAGTTCCATTTTTTTTTTACGGAGTGGTAAATATAAGAGAGCGGGCTGCGTTAATTCTCCGTCGCCCTGTAAAACATGACCAGAAACACGGATGTAAATCATTTACAGGTCACTGTGGGTTAAGACTGTCCTGCCTTCTGCTTGTAGTATAGCCAGCCGTGTAAACCATTTTCAAGTTAAGTATACCTCCCATTAGTAAGGGTGAGAGCTGTACTCACCTGACTGTGCTTGCGGGGGGGAGGTTGAGCTTCAGCTGCTTGGTCCCGCCTCTCAACGTCCACTCGACCGGCGTACAGGTTCCTGAGCCCATTCGGCTGTGTAATGGTGTCTGCCGTCACCACATCACGTCTTAGTGCTGTGGGGATGGTGAGGTAATAGTGAAGATCGTATCGATGATAGTGAGGATAATGATATTAGATTGGCAGTGAAGTAACTCTGAAGTGATGGTGTTTACCTGAGAGTAATGCTGAAGTAATGGTGCCTCAGTGGCAGTGATAATGGTAGGTGACTGTAGTAGTGTTATTGGTGTGGTAGTTTAATGATGGTGTGATGGTGAAGTGATAAATGATGCAGTAGGTGATAGTGATAACGGTGAGATGGTAACTTATTGTGGGATGTTGATAGTGAGTTGTTAATGGTGTGCTGAGGCTTATAATATTTATTTATTTAGTTATTTATTTATTTATTTATTTATTTATTTATTTATTTATTTATTTATTTATTTATTTATATACAAGAAGGTACATTGGGTTTATGAGAGTACATAGCATTAATGTTTTTTACATTCTCGTGAAGCCACTAACACACAGAGCGCTTCGGGCAGGTCCTTAATCTAACAAATCATTTTAAGTAGGTAATTTCTAGCAAAATTGGAGAAATGTTAACAGGTACAGTGTAAGAACATTTGACAAAGATTAGTAGGTACATTGAAGTCAAATTTGAGGGTTATCAACAGGTACATTGTAGCATAATTTGAGGATTATTTCAAGGTATAATGTAGTAAAATATGCGTTCAATGTAACAACCATGATATAAGATGATAGCATTGATTACAATGGTAAAGTTGTAATATAAGAGTGATAGTGAGATGGTGACGAAGTAAAAGTCATGGTGATAGTGAAATGGAGAGTGTGGCAGAATATTTCCTCCCTCACTCCCTAGCAAGCATCCCCCCCACCACACTCCCACACACCCCCACCACTCCCACACACCCCCACCACACTCCCACACAAGCACTCCCACGACCCACAACGACCCTGCGCACGTAACCACTATGCAATGCCTGTCACCCGAGCCAACCTTGACCAATGGCATTACGATGAACTTTGACCAGAACCCAGCACTGGTGAACCCCACGTCACAGGCGGTAGAACCAAACAGGCTGCCGGATCTGTTTCCTGCATAACACCATTGACGACCTAGTGGTGCATACAGATGTTACACACAGAAATCACAATAGCGTGATGAATCATGTCGACATGTGACCATGTCGTAGCTCAGTCGACATGTGACCTTGTCGTAGCTCAGTCAACATGTAACCATGTCGTAGCTCAGTCGATTAAGGCAGCGTCTGGGATGCTCTCGGAGGTAGGTTCGAATCCTCGTCACGGCCCTTGTGGATTTGTTTATACAGATGTTATTCGTCTACTTTCATTACTCCACACAGGTGTCAGCGCTGCCGCCTGTGAGATGGACAAGATATTCTTGCGAGTAATTCATGAGTGTTTTAGGATTCATTCAAGTGAATTTTGTGATACTGAACGACCAGAGGCGACAAGGAGGTGGGGGGGGGGGTTATATATATATATATATTCTCATGTACTGTATAAGTGTCATTAACATCTTAATTGTCCTATAGTTCAACTAACTGAAGGTTTAAGTTCTACTTAATACATTCACTTCATTAAGAAAGTGTATCTTACATATCTAAACAAATAGATAGTTATGTAATTGATGATGGTCACTGCATAAAAGGATGGTCGTAAATTTATACTTACAAATCCACACCGAATCTCCCAAACTTCCGATTCACAAGATGTATCAGCTTTCAACCTCCTTTTTTTCTCTCTCTCTCTCTCGATCTCTGATAATCTCTCACGTTTTCAGCCCCGTGGCTCTGGACCACCTCCCTGCAAACCGAGCAGATTATCATCACAGACTGCTCACCATTGGTATAATCTCCGCTAACACGCTATATTGTGCTTGCTTATTCACATAGGCAGGTGACGTGGTCAGGTGGAGACCTGCAATAGGATGCGCCAAGCCCATGGTATTATCCATGGCTTATCTTGTATTCATGTTCGATCATTTTCTCAAGGCATAACGAAGTACTTTCGGATATGTTTGCATTACCTCATGACATGAGAAGCTTAGAGGATGTGTATCTCTCTCTCTCTCTCTCTCTCTCTCTCTCTCTCTCTCTCTCTCTCTCTCTCTCTCTCTCTCTCTCTCTCTCGCTCTCGCTCTCTTGGCTCAGTGAGGAAGTTTACTGGTATCGCTGTGTTTTGTATTCTGTTAATCTCACTGGGTTAGCTCTCGGGAGCTCGTTAGAGAGAACGCTAAATGGCTCTTGGTTAGTTAGCACGCTGCGTGAGGTTTCTGGAGGTGGTGGGGTGTGATGGTGGTAGTTGTAGTGGTGCGGCGCTGATGGTGGTTGCCGTCGAGGCTGTGATGGTGGTGGTTGTGGTGATGGTGAAGACATTATTAATACCCACTCGGCGAGCGATGGGCTCTAAGTAACTGAGAGCAGTGAAGGCTACTTGACTCCCTGAACGAGTCATTGGCGACTCATTGAACGAGTCATTTTTGTCTCACTGAATGAGTCATTATTGTCTCACTGAACGAGTCATTGCTGACTCACTGAACGAGTCATCGGTGACTCACTGAACGAGTCATCGGTGACTCACTGAATGAATAAATTTTTTGACGAGATGATTCTCGTCAAAGGCTGTTTTGACAAGAGATCCGTAACCACTGGATTGCCATTGTTGTTTTATCTACCAATAACTCTGATTTTTTTTAAATTTAGTGAATTCTTTGGCCCTTCCTCCTCCTCCTCCTCCTCCTGCTCTTCCTCCTCCTCCTCCTCGTTCTCCTGTTCCACCTACATTTTTATTCCACAATTTCTCTTCTTCTAAAATTCTGGTTATTTATCCTATAAAGTACAGGTCGTTGAGAGGATGATGATGGAGGTGATTGGTTCGAAGTAAATTAAACCTTAACGACCTAACCAGACAATCACCTTGGTATATGACTCTCATCACTCTTATAAAGGAGCGCTCATTCCAGCTCTTGAAATGCCTTTGATATAATTCCATTGTGGGCTCTCTAATACATAAGATCCCTCCTATAGTGTCCCCTTCCTGTAGCTTAGAATACATTTATTGTGTATGCCTTGTATTCAAAGCATTTCTGTCACCTCTAAAGCAACTATTAGATAGGATCTATCATACACTACTGTTGTATTTATTATTGAAGATTTATTACGACTATCTCAGAGGCGGTGATTGAATTAATGTCTTTCATGTATGCTAATACAATCATTAGGTGGCTATCATAGGACTACAGACTGTATTGCAAATTATATAATTGGAGAACACACAATTATAAATAATTACAAACAATTCCATACGAATACATAGGACTGCAAATTAATACATTGGACCTCAAACGAACGCGTAGGACTTCAAACGAATACAAAGAAAAATAAATAATTAAACAGAACTACATGGGATTACATTGGGCTACAAACGATTACGCATAACTCAGAGATAATAAAAAACTGTAACATCAATAACGAAGTACTCTCTCTCTCTCTCTCTCTCTCTCTCTCTCTCTCTCTCTCTCTCTCTCTCTCTCTCTCTCTCTCTCTCTCTCTCTCTCTGGCTCGTTTAATGCACCTGTAGTGACCGGGAGTAGATATTCTGACTATTTTGTGGATGTTTACCTCAAACACATGAAAACAGAAATATGTCAGCAATTAAAAATTTTCGAGAGCAAAAATACAACAGCTACCATATATAAACAAAAACAATATATCCATTATACAATACGTCACCAGCAAAATAACAGACAAGAAATGAACTATAGAAATACACAAACAAGAAAAATACACAACCAACAAGAAGCATACACACACTAACAACAAAATTCATCTGTAACAAACAACAGTAGTAAATATGTAAACAGCATCAGTAATAATAATACAGCCATAAAAATACATTTGCAACAACAGCATTTCGTACGTATGTGTGTTGGGCGATTTATTTTCAAATATGTTATTGTGATTTATTCTTTGCAGAACTGAAATTTTTGGAATGTGGGGCTGTATCCAGATGACTGAAGCCTGGCTATGTATCCTTATGACTGAAACCTGGCTATGTATCCTTAAGACTGAAACTTGGCTATGTATCCTTATGACTGAAACCCGGCTATGTATCCTTATGACTGAAACCTGGCTATGTATCCTTATGACTGAAACCTGGCTATGTATCCTTATGACTGAAACTTGGCTATGTATCCTTATGACTGAAACCTGGCTATGTATCCTTATGACTGAAACCCGGCTATGTATCCTTATGACTGAAACCTGGCTATGTATCCTTATGACTGAAACTTGGCTATGTATCCTTATGACTGAAACCTGGCTATGTATCCAGATGACTGAAACCTGGCTATGTATCCTTATGACTGAAACCTGGCTATGTATCCAGATGACTGAAACCTGGCTATGTATCCTTATGACTGAAACCTGGCTATGTATCCAGATGACTGAAACCTGGCTATGTATCCTTATGACTGAAACCTGGCTATGTATCCAGATGACTGAAACCTGGCTATGTATCCTTATGACTGAAACCTGGCTATGTATCCAGATGACTGAAACCTGGCTATGTATCCTTATGACTGAAACGTGGCTATGTATCCAGATGACTGAAACTTGGCTATGTATCCTTATGACTGAAACCTGGCTATGTATCCAGATGACTGAAACCTGGCTATGTATCCTTATGACTGAAACCTGGCTATGTATCCAGATGACTGAAACCTGGCTATGTATCGTTATGACTGAAACCTGGCTATGTATCCAGATGACTGAAACCTGGCTATGTATCCTTATGACTGAAACCTGGCTATGTATCCAGATGACTGAAACCTGGCTATGTATCCTTATGACTGAAACCTGGCTATGTATCCAGATGACTGAAACCTGGCTATGTATCCTTATGACTGAAACCTGGCTATGTATCCAGATGACTGAAACCTGGCTATGTATCCTTATGACTGAAACCTGGCTATGTATCCTTATGACTGAAACCTGACTATGTATCCTTATGACCGAAACCTGGCTATGTATCCTTATGACTGAAACCTGGCTATGTATCCTTATGACTGAAACCTGGCTATGTATCCTTATGACTGAAACCTGACTATGTATCCTTATGACCGAAACCTGGCTATGTATCCTTATGACTGAAACCTGGTATGTATCCTCATGACTGAAACCTGACTATGTATCCTTATGACTGAAACCTGGCTAGGTATCCTTATGACTGAAACCTGGCTAGGTATCCTTATGACTGAAACCTGGCTAGGTATCCTTATGACTGAAACCTGGCTAGGTATCCTTATGACTGAAACCTGGCTATGTATCCTTATGACTGAAACCTGGCTATGTATCCTTATGACTGAAACCTGGCTATGTATCTTTATGACTGAAACCTGGCTAGGTATCCTTATGACTGAAACCTGGCTAGGTATCCTTATGACTGAAACCTGGCTAGGTATCCTTATGACTGAAACCTGGCTATGTATCCTTATGACTGAAACCTGGCTATGTATCCTTATGACTGAAACCTGGCTATGTATCCTTATGACTGAAACCTGGCTATGTATCCTTATGACTGAAACCTGGCTAGGTATCCTTATGACTGAAACCTGGCTAGGTATCCTTATGACTGAAACCTGGCTAGGTATCCTTATGACTGAAACCTGGCTAGGTATCCTTATGACTGAAACCTGGCTAGGTATCCTTATGACTGAAACCTGGCTAGGTATCCTTATGACTGAAACCTGGCTATGTATCCTTATGACTGAAACCTGGCTATGTATCCTTATGACTGAAACCTGGCTATGTATCCTTATGACTGAAACCTGGCTATGTATCCAGATGACTGAAACCTGGCTAGGTATCCTTATGACTGAAACCTGGCTAGGTATCCTTATGACTGAAACCTGGCTAGGTATCCTTATGACTGAAACCTGGCTAGGTATCCTTATGACTGAAACCTGGCTAGGTATCCTTATGACTGAAACCTGGCTAGGTATCCTTATGACTGAAACCTGGCTATGTATCCTTATGACTGAAACCTGGCTATGTATCCTTATGACTGAAACCTGGCTATGTATCCTTATGACTGAAACCTGGCTATGTATCCAGATGACTGAAACCTGGCTAGGTATCCTTATGACTGAAACCTGGCTAGGTATCCTTATGACTGAAACCTGGCTAGGTATCCTTATGACTGAAACCTGGCTAGGTATCCTTATGACTGAAACCTGGCTATGTATCCTTATGACTGAAACCTGGCTATGTATCCTTATGACTGAAACCTGGCTATGTATCCTTATGACTGAAACCTGGCTATGTATCCAGATGACTGAAACCTGGCTAGGTATCCTTATGACTGAAACCTGGCTAGGTATCCTTATGACTGAAACCTGGCTAGGTATCCTTATGACTGAAACCTGGCTAGGTATCCTTATGACTGAAACCTGGCTATGTATCCTTATGACTGAAACCTGGCTATGTATCCTTATGACTGAAACCTGGCTATGTATCCTTATGACTGAAACCTGGCTATGTATCCAGATGACTGAAACCTGGCTAGGTATCCTTATGACTGAAACCTGGCTAGGTATCCTTATGACTGAAACCTGACACTGTATCCAAAATGAAGCATGACACTGTAACCAAATTACTGAAAAAAATCCAGTTTCCTAATTAAGAACCGAACGCGCATCTATCTAATATATATTAAATATGTCTTTCAGGATATTTTATTTGTAGTTATATCCATGTATAAATTTGTATACATACTTTGTGGAGGATTTTAAAGGTAACGTCAACCTTCCTTAGGTTCTTCGATCCCTTCTTCCTTATTCATTCCTTTTTTCTTATTCTTCTTTTATTTTATATTATTTTTCGTATTGCTTCTTATACTTTACATTATTTTTCTTATTTCTTCTTATAATTTATGTTATTTTTCTTATTTCTTCTTTTACTTTATATTATCTTTCTTATTTCACATTCTATTGTCTTCTTCTGATATCTTCTAATTTCTTCTGATTTCTTCATATTTATTTTTTGTTTTTGGTTTTCTTATTTGTCTTATTTTTCTACTCTCTTCTTCACATTCTTATTTCTCTTTTCTTCTCCCTATTTATTCAATCCCGCTCCTCTTTCTTAAAAACATATTTTTAGTTCGACGATTAAGTGACCAAGTTCAGGCAAGAAGGTCAAAGGTGAGTGAACTGCATTCTATTAGATTATCGTGAGGCTTTTAGGATCTGTTCCACAAAAGAGGCTCCTGTATAATGGTGTTTTTTATTATTCCGCAAAAGAGGCTCCATTTTAATGGTATTTTATACACTGTTCCAGAAAAGAGGCTTCATTTGAATGGCACTTTTTTACACTGTCCCAGAAAAGAGGCTCCATTTTAATGACACTTTTTAACACTCTCCTAGAAAAGAGGTTCCATTTCAGAGACATTTTGTTCTCTGTCCCACAAAAGAGGCTCCTGTACAATGGTGGAACGTCATTAGTGGGGTCCCTCAGGGATCAGTGCTAGGACCCCTGTTAATCTTATCATGCAAAAAAGGAACATGGCTGATAGGCTAGAATTTGTTGTGTGACTCTTTGCTGATGACACGAAGTTGGTGAGAAGAATCAGGACGAGTGAGGACAGCACCAAGCTCCAGGAAGACTGAGATAAACTGCAGGCATGATTGGACAAATGGCTTCTGGCTTTCAATCCAGATAAGTGCAAGGTTGTGAGAACTGGAACAAGAGTAATGAGATCAGAGGAACACAACGTAATGAAAGGAATGAATTTGACAAGATCAGCGAGAGAAAAACATCTGGAAGTAGAGAAAACACCCCAACCAATCTTCAGAGGCAAACACATAGAATGACATCAGCACCACTTGTTAAGCTGCCTGTTATTAAGACAACCTTCAGAGAAACCGAGACAAGAATTCTTCCAGGGGCCAGATTCACGAAGCAGTTACGCAAGTACTTACGAACCTGTACATCTTTTATCAATCTTTGGCGGCTTTGTTTACAATTATTAAACAGTAAATTTGCTCTTAAGCACCAGGAGGCTGTTTATAACAATAACAACAGTTGGTTGGGAAGTTTTCATGATTGTAAACTGTTTAATAAATGTAACCAAAGCCGTCAAAGATTGAGGAAAGATGTACACGTTCGTAATAACTTGCGTAACTGCTTCGTGAATCTGGCCCCAGGACTATGAAAATATAAAGCACATGTGGGACCAGTGCTAGTGTATGCAACACTAGCGTGACCCCTCCTCCGCCCCCTTCTAAAAATGCAC
>NC_091167.1:38546475-38558975 GCF_040958095.1 Procambarus clarkii
TGGGAACCAGGTGAGGACCAGGTGGGGGGGGGATTGGGTGAGGATTTGGATAGGCCTGTGTGAGGACTGGGTGAAAGGCAAGTATGAATCAGGATATAGAACCTGAGAGAATTCAATTCAAATTCAAAATCCTTGTTGATAAATGTTTAGATATTGTAAATTAATGTTTATGCATTTATAGCCGAGTTCGTTTACCCCGGATTTATAGTAAATTATTTAGCTAAGTATAGTGCATGTGTTATAAAAGGTCTAGGAATATTTATGAAATATTCGCCTCCACGTATGTTTCTGAAATACAATTAGTGCATTGTACATGACTTTTGTCATTGTGAATAACTGCAGAAAGAGACAGACTTTCTGTGATAGTGTTCGTGTATGCACTCACCTACATGTAGTCACCTACATGCAGTCCCATACATGTAGTCACCTACATGTAGTCACCTACATGTAGTCACCTACATGCAGTCCCATACATGTAGTCACCTACATGGAGTCACCTAGTTAGATGTGGTCACGTATAGATACAATCACCTACATGTAGTCACCTAGTTGTGTTGTATGGTCAAGCTTTGGTTCCTTGCTTTGGTTTCCTACGTAGTTCTGTCTACTGGAGTAAGATCGAGTTCTTGAGCCCAACCTCTTAGCTATTATACCTGAAATTGCGTGATGGCTACCATTTCTAGTAGCCTTCATGTGGAACAGGAAGCCGGTTGGCTTGTAAAGTTTTTCCCCATTCCTCTGGATTTTTTCCAGTTGACTGAATTTTGAATTGTAATTCAGTTCTGGCATTTACGGCTTCAGCGGATAGAAAACTCCATGAGGTGATTCCTCTGTTGCCTATCCTCCATGATAGGCAACATGGTGATTCCTCTGGGTGAGAAGCATGTCCTGTTTTCTGTCATATAGTGTGGCTTGTTGAACCTGAAGCTGTTGTCCCTTGAATGAGTTACATTGGATATTTTTCAAGTAGTCTCCAATTTGTTTAATATTTTAAAGGTCTCGATGAGATCCGCTCTGGTAAATTTGATTTGTAATTTTGTTGGTCCTGAAACACCTCCGTATTTCATGGTATGGGAATTCTCTTAGTTCTGGGAGGATTTTTATCGCTCTGCCTTCAACTTTTTTCCGAAGTATATATGTTATTTTGTTGTTGGTGTCTCCAGCATGGCTAAAGTTGTCCAAATGGGTTAGCACCAGTGATTTGAACTCTTCAATAACCACCTTCTTGTCCTGGAAATCAAAGGATAAGGAATAGCTGGTTTGGCCAATAGCGGGTTAAGTAGTCATGCTTAAACAGCCTTACCCTTGGCTAAGAGGACTTTTTTTTTTTGAGATATATACAAGATATATACAAGAGTTGTTACATTCTTGTACAGCCACTAGTACGCCACTAGTACGCGTAGCGTTTCGGGCAAGTCCTTAATCCTATGGTCCCTGGAATACGATCCCCTGCCGCGAAGAATCGTTTTTTCATCCAAGTACACAATTTACTGTTGCGTTAAACAGAGGCTACAGTTAAGGAATTGCGCCCAGTAAATCCTCCCCGGCCAGGATACGAACCCATGACATAGCGCTCGCGGAACGCCAGGCGAGTGTCTTACCACTACACCACGGAGACTGTACTTCAACAGGTCACAAACAGCTTCCTATTAATACAAAGATATAAATTATCAAAACCCTTTTTAGGTTTTGTTTTCGACGCGCAATCCAGAATTCCGGGTTCGAATCCCTGGTGGGACAAAAATGGTTGGGCACATTTCCTTTTGCCTTGCAGTGAGTAGGTATTCAGGAGTTAGTCAGTTTGTTGTGGAGTTGCATCCTGGGCGGGGTCAGGAATTCGGCCTTGGGGGGGGAGGGACCTCGGTATAAGTCTACCGTGTATGAATACACTCTGGCTTCCTGTCCCCCGACACAATGAATAATTATTATTATAATAACTGTATCAGACATTTCATCCTGCTATTATATAAGTCTACCTGGGAAATTAAATCGTTTTCTACAATATCATTTCATGTGTAAGAAAACACATCCGCTTTAGCTGTCATGGTTAACTAAAATAAATTTTAAAATTTTAGCAAAGTAAGGGATATATTTATATCTACAAATACTTCCTGCTCCCAAAACATTTACATTAAAGGTATTTAGAAAAAAATATTACATTGATGATATTTCTATAAACTATTTCTGCATTCATTCAAACTGGAATTTGAAATATAATTAATAGTTGTTGCGCAGGTCAGTAACAGCCAACAAAATTTAAAATTCAAATTCTTTATTCAGGAAAAGTACACACATAGTTGATTTACAAACATAAGGTTGGATAAATGAAAAATAAAGAACACGCATTCATATGTTGTGTTGCTTACCAATGGTATAGTGTGTCCCACACACTGCAGCCTACGTTAATAATACTGAAGTTAAATATGTATTTAACGCGTAAATAAGCTTGTTCATTCTTCTTTTTATGGCTTATTTACGCGTTATAAGCAAAAAATCGTGAACGAACGTCGTACTTGGCCTACTATGCAAGGCCCGATTTGCCTAATAAGCCAAGTTGTTCTGAATATATATAATTTAAAAAAAAAATTCTTATGAAATGATAAATCTGTCCATTTCATTATGTACAAGTTAATTTGTTTAAATTTGAGTTAAAACTAACGTAGATATATGACCGAATCTAACCAACCCTACCTAACCTAACATAACCTATCTAAACCTTACCTAAACTATCACAACTAAGTCAATAAATTATGGTCTTAATATAATATAATAATAATAATAATTCAAATAAACTAAATAGAAATAGTTTATTGAAAATAAAGAAAATCACTCGGCCTATTAGGCAAAACGGGCCTTGCATAGTAGGCCGAGAAGTGCGTTCTGGCTACTAGGTACGACATTATATATATATATATATATATATATATATGTCGTACCTAATAGCCAGAACGCACTTCTCAGCCTGCTATTCAAGGCCCGATTTGCCTAATAAGCCAAGTTTTCATGAATTAATGTTTTTTCGTCTACCTAACCTACCTAACCTAACCTAACCTAGCTATTTTGGCTACCTAACCTAACCTTACCTATAAATATAGGTTAGGTTAGGTTAGGTAGGGTTGGTTAGGTTCGGTCATATATCTACGTTAATTTTAACTCCAATAAAAAAAAATTGACCTCATACATAGAGAAAAGGGTTGCTTTATCATTTCATAAGAAAAAAATTATAGTAAATATATTAATTCAGGAAAACTAGGCTTATTAGGCAAATCGGGCCTTGAATAGTAGGCTGAGAAGTGAGTTCTGGCTACTAGGTACGACATATATATATATATATATATATATATATATATATATATATATATATATATATATATATATATATATATATATATATATATATATGTAATGTGAATTATTCTGGGTAGAAGTAAATAGGAGCTGCCTCGTATGGGCCAATAGGCCTTTGCAGCTTTCCTTTATTCGTATATTCTGTTTAAATTAAACAAAGTTACTGAACCAGTATCGTCCTGTACCCATTCCAGAGTCAGTACTTCTATCTCACGTACTGAAACACCTGGTATTAATGGACGTGAAACCTATTCCGGGTATCCGGAAACCTAACCGACAGTTTCAAGGATCTATAATACCATAATATCTACCATCAGTGCCAATCACCGGCCCCTTGATGGACCCTTCTGCATGGGTATTGGCATGGTGCCCGGACTCTGTGCCAGTACCCTTCCCAGAGTCCACCATAGCACCAACACGGTCCGCATCCCAATCCGCGGGGCAGGTGCCGGGACCGTTGGGGCAGTAGATGAACTCCTGGCTGTGGGGGGACGACATCAACACCGCCAGATTGAAGACGGCGAAAACGACGACGGAGGCGACGAAGAAGAATCGGTCGAGGACGAGGCAGAGGTAGCGCCACTCCTGGCCGTGGGGCGAGGCGGCGGTGGCGCTGTCTTCAGTGGTCTTGTCTTCCCTGTTTGCCAGCAGATGGTGGATCCCCTCGAGGGCGTCGAGGCTTCGACGGTGGTACTCGTCTGCTGATGTTAAGTGTATGGTTAGTTGGTGGAGAAACACGTGTGTGTGTGTGTGTGTGTGTGTGTGTGAGTGTGTGTGTGTGTGTATGTGTGTGTGTATGTGTGTGTGTGTGTGTGTATGTAAAATTGATTGATTGACAGTTGAGAGGCAGGCCGAAAGACCCAGAGCTCAATCCCCACAAGCATAACTAAGTGGTCATATATATATTTATATATATATATATATATATATATATATATATATATATATATATATATATATATATATATATATATATATATATATATATATATATATATATATGACAATGTCTGACCACGGAGGAAAATGAAACAGGAATTTCCTTAAGTACTTTCGTATATTAAATACATCTTCAGAAGGAATGAATCATTCATTCCTTCTGAAGATGTATTTAATATACGAAAGTACTTAAGGAAATTCCTGTTTCATTTTCCTCCGTGGTCTGACATTGTCACATTCTTAATCACGTGTTTATTTTCGTGATATACATACATATATATATATATATATATATATATATATATATATATATATATATATATATATATATATATATATATATATATATATATATATATATATATATATATATATATATATTACACAAATAATCACATTAATATGCATACAAAAACGTAACTATACAATAAAACAGAAGTATGCAATATGCAGAAAAGAAGAAAGAGTGAATATACATATTTTCCCTCGTAGTTTCAAGGCAAAACTCACCCATGGAGGAGGCCTTAGTTCGTCCAGGTGTGCCAGGGGGCTCCACCTGTACCACCTTCACCTTGGAGTCTCGCCGCTTCTCCTGGAAAGAACGAAACAGTGGGCCAGAATTCATCCAGCATTTGCACAACTCCTTACGAAACCTGAATATGTTTCCATAATCATGGCGGCTTTGTTTACGTAATGTCAATAAACAGCTTACGAGCTAAGACACTTCGCAAAAACAAGGTTATTATTGTTATAACCAACCTCGTAGTGCTTCGGAGCTCGTAAACTGTTTGATCAATTAGAAATGATGTACAGGTTTGATAAATTTTGTAAGTGGAGGAGAAAATGCTTTACAAATCCTGGCAGATGACCAGGCATCAGAAGTGAGTCAGACGAGTGACTTACTCCAGAGTCAGATGAGTGACTCTGGTGTAAACAAAGACACTCACCACACGACGCAGTTGAAGATCGAGGAAGCGTTTGATGGCCACGGTCGGCGCCCGGGACCTTCTGAAGGAGGCCCGCTCCCCCTTCCTCACCTAAAGACAAAAATTTATCTTGTCTACAGTTGTATTTTATGTGACACAGGCACAATATAGACGCGTCCATTTTCTTCGATATAACTCCCCAATGTTGTTCTATGTAGTACCCTAATTTCTCATATATTACATATATTATCATCCATATTAATTTTATTTTCTTCTTTATGACACTCCGTTTTCTACGATATAACACCCCTTTTTATTCTGCATAATACCACATTTTCTTCTATATAGGATTCTATTTTCCATTTAACACCCCTGTTTCTTCTACATAACACTTAATTTTCTTCAACATAGCTTCTCATTTTCATCTATATAACGACATTTTCTTCTATATAACCCCATTTTCATCTAACCACATTTTCCTCTATATAACAACATTTTCATCTACTTAACGCCATTTCTTTTCCAAGTAACCCAATTTTCATCTCTATAACATCCTATTTTCTTTTCTATAACTCCCAATTTTCTTATATATAACCCCGCAGTTGTTCTATATAACCCAATTTTCTTCTGTAAATCCTCTACACCACTTTATAAGTAAGCGAATGGTTGTATTCGTGAGGTATTTGCAGTTTCATATTACTAATAAAAACGAAGATAGTGTTATAGTACTGGAATTCACTAAAATTATCTTACAAGGATTCGTGTTGTCTGGTTGTGTGTTAGTATGTGGCTAGGTAAGTATCATGAGAAAGCATTAAGCTAGAGTGACTATACAGCATTTGGAAAGGACAGGAGAACAAGGAGCTGGGAAAGGACGAAGGTAAGGATCGGTGACTAATCACATGGACTATAGGGGATCGAACGCCGACCAGTATAAAAAAAAGCTAGACTTTCAATCTACCACACACGACCACTTGAGCTGGACGGTAGAGCGACGGTCTCGCTTCATGTTGGTCGGCGTTCAATCCCCGACCGTCCAATTGGTTGGGCACCATTCCTTCCTCCCCATCCCATCCTAAATCCTTATCCTGACCCCCTTTCAGGTGCCATATAGTCGCAATAACCTGGCGCTTTCCCCTGATAAATCCCACCCCCCTTCAATCTACCAATAGTCCAAGTAGATGAGGCAAGTGTTAGTGGGATGTGGGGACGGAAACAGAGCCTCGGGGAACGACATTATTGAGCGACAATGTACTCTGAGAGGAAGTCCTCGAGTGTGCGCATGAGTCGTGTCTTGCACACACAAATCTAGTACAACAGGTAAGTACAAAGTGAAGGCCTAGAGTGGTGAGTGTCTAGGGACTACAGCCTGGGGGGCTAAATATTAAAGCCAAGTGCTTAAAAAATAGAGACCGGTGCTAACCCTCACTAACTACATGTTAGTGGGCTAGTGCTGAAAATAACAGCCTAGAGCTAAACATTTATGTTATGGGATCATTGCAGAGAGGCGTAAGCAGACCCAAAGAGACACGGTTACGTGAAATAACTTAAATTCTGGAAGACATTGGACAAGTCGTTAAAAAATAATTATATTTATAACGGATTTAACACAAAGAAATAATTTTAATTTAGTTTTTTTATGACATGTAAGTTGCTTATGTTCTTGCCTTTCAAGTGAAAGATTTCACCAAACGTTGCTTAAAAGCTATGCATTCGCAGATACGTCAATAAGATCACAATTAATTCAAGAGATACAGTCAGGTAAATTATAGCAAAAACAAACCACGGAGTTTACTTTCGAGTGATAATCATCATCCCACATCTTCTTGAGGTCCTTCCCAGGTGAGACCAGAAGCACCCGTCCCATGAACCGTCCCACGGCGCTGTTGTGGAAAGGAAGAGACAGAGAGGGGCCAAGCTGTCAATCACAATTCATTCGGAGACACTAAGGAATAACAGAAGCATGTCATTAAGATTTAATATACGGAACATGGAAGGAGATGTAACTGGTATTCTCTGATAAGTAAATAGATAAAGACAAAGCAATAGCAAAGGAGATCAGTGAATATGTTCTTAAAAAGAATATTGAAAAATCTTTAAGTTATACACATATATATATATATATATATATATATATATATATATATATATATATATATATATATATATATATATATATATATATATATAATATGGCTGCTGGTGTAAAGGACTTGAAATATATTGTTTTCTAGTAGATTATGTCTAACATATATGACTGCAGGGTTACAGAGCCTATAATATATGTGACTGCAGGGTTAGAGGGTCATTAATATTCTATATTTGGCTAAAGGGTTACAGGGCCTATAATACAAATGGCTGCAGGGTTAGAGGCTGTGATATATGTACAATATTCAGGCTTGTTCGCACATGTACAATATATGGGACAAGGACAACTATCCACTGAGCAGCTCTGTAGGTACTCACCTAGTTGTACTCACCTAGTTGTGTTTGCGGTGGTTGAGCTCTGGCTCTTTGGTCCCGCCTCTCAACCGTCAATCAACAGGTGTACAGATTCCTGAGCCTATCGGGCTCTGTCATATCTACACTTGAAAGAGTGTATGGAGTCAGCCTCCACCACATCACCCCCTAATGCATTCCATTTGTCAACCACTCTGACACTAAAAAAGTTCTTTCTAATATCTCTGTGGCTCATTTGGGCACTCAGTTTCCACCTGTGTCCCCTTGTGCGTGTTCCCCTTGTGTTAAATAGTGCACAATAGGTGCACAATGAACAATGTTAGATTAGGTGTGTGTGTGTGTGTGAATGTGTTAGAATTAATCTAGCTGCAAGTGTTAGAATTATTATTCTAGCACGTATCTGCTCTACAGAATATTCCTACGTTATTCTTTAACTGGGAAGGACGTTAAAAAATTTACTCTAATGTTCATTTTACAATTTTAAGCAATTCTCATTGCATTCATGATGATCAGTGCAACCAAGTTTGAAATTTAAGACTTAAGACTTAACATATAGATTTTAATACACGTCATTTCTCTCTCTCACTGTTTGTCTCTCTCTCTCTCTCTCTCCCTCTCTCTCTCTCTCTCTCTCTCTCTCTCTCTCTCTCTCTCTCTCTCTCTCTCTCTCTCTCTCTCTCTCTCTCTCTCTCTCTCTCTCTCTCACCTGAGTGCTCCTGGCACGGGAGAGCTGGAGTGATAATGACAACGAAGAGAGAAGACAGAAGTCACGATGTTTATCCCCAACATGAGAATGCATCCCCCGTAGTAACGACCTAAGGGAAGAACACCTGGATGATAGGGACCTTCTCCCACAGGATACTGGAATGTTTTTTTTTTGTACCGAGATGGTAGGATACAGCCATGTTTGTACGTGGCATGTGGTAATGTTTGAAGACTGGGATAATGAGAGGTTGGGACTCTGGGATTGTGGAGTACGTAATGAGGTATATATGTACTGGGATACCGGAATGCTAGGAAGCTGGAATGCTGATTCTCTGATGGGTGGTGAGATGATCAGATGCTGGGGTACGTGGATGGAGTACTTGGGTGCTGGGATACAGGGATGATGTCTTTCCTGGATGATGAGTTGATGGGATAGTAAAATGGTAGCATGCGGGGATGATCATATGCTGTGATCTGATGCTTCTTTGGTGAGATAAGGGAATGCTGTGCTGCTCACTTGAAGATATAGAGGACAACTGGAATAAGAATTCAATGGGATTCTTGTGTTATCTGGACACAGATGTAGAATAAAACATGACATTTGTTTTAAATACAGGTAGCCACTAGCTTTACCCCACAGCATATTCACCAGTTTGTAAATGATACAAATAACCCAATATTTATTAGATAAACTCTACACAAACGCGCCTGCACACACACACACACACACACACACACACACACACACACACACACACACACACACACACACACACACACACACACACACACACACGCACACCATAAATAAAGAGTAAATAATGTAATGAATCAAAATTTTATTAAGCACAAAACTGAACTAAAGACATTAGTGTCAAACTAGACACTTACTCAGTTCAGAAATATACATGTTTTGAAAAGTTGCTACAGTTATCGAGAAGCTACCTCTCTCTCTCTCTCTATTTGTGATTTATAACAAAGTCGACCTAAATAAAAATAAAATTAACCTAAGCTTCACTTATCCTAAGGAAGGAAATATAACTCAACTTAGCTAAATCTAGCCTAACATAACTGAACTTAACCCAAACTATACCTTCATTAGGCATAGAGGCCAGTGCCTAATCCCCAAGACGCCTGCCTTACAGACAGGCCTACCTTAGGGAAAGACCTACCTTCGAGAAAACCAACCTTATAGAGAGACCTACCTTAGATAGAAACCTACCTTATAGAGAGATCTACCTTAGATAGAAACCTACCTTATAGAGAGATCTACCTTAGATAGAGACCTACCTCAGATAGAGATCTACCTTAGATAGAGACCTACCTTAGATAGAGACCTACCTTAGATAGAGACCTACCTTAGAGACCTACCTTAGATAGAAACCTACTTTATAGAGAGACCTACCTCAGATAGAGACCTACCTCAGATAGAGACCTACCTTAGATAGAGACCTACCTTAGATAGAGACCTACCTTAGAGACCTACCTTAGATAGAAACCTACTTTACAGAGAGACCTACCTCAGATAGAGACCTACCTTAGATAGAGACCTACCGTAGATAGAGACCTACTTTATAGAGAGACCTATCTTAGATAGAGACCTACCTTAGATAGAGACCTACTTTATAGAGAGACCTACCTTAAATGGAGACCTACCTTAGATAGAGACCTACCGTAGATAGAGACCTACTTTATAGAGAGTCCTACCTCAGATAGAGACCTAACTTAGACAGAGACCTACCTTATAGTGAGACCTACCTTAGACAGAGACCTCCCTTATAGAGAGTCCTACCTCAGATAGAGACCAATCTTATTGAGAGACCTACCTTAGAGACCTACCTTAGATAGAGACCTACTTTATAGAGAGACCTACCTTAGATAGAGACCTACCTTAAATGGAGACCTACCTTAGATAGAGACCTACCGTAGATAGAGACCTACTTTATAGAGAGTCCTACCTCAGATAGAGACCTAACTTAGACAGAGACCTACCTTATAGTGAGACCTACCTTAGACAGAGACCTCCCTTATAGAGAGTCCTACCTCAGATAGAGACCAATCTTATAGAGAGACCTACCTTAGAGACCTACCTTAGATAGAGACCTACTTTATAGAGAGACCTACCTTAGATAGAGACCTACCTTAAATGGAGACCTACCTTAGATAGAGACCTACCGTAGATAGAGACCTACTTTATAGAGAGTCCTACCTCAGATAGAGACCTAACTTAGACAGAGACCTACCTTATAGTGAGACCTACCTTAGACAGAGACCTCCCTTATAGAGAGTCCTACCTCAGATAGAGACCAATCTTATAGAGAGACCTACCTTAGAGACCTACCTTAGATAGAGACCTACCTTAGACAGAGTGTCTACCTTATAGAGAGACCTACCTTAGATAGAGACCAATCTTATAGAGAGACCTACCTTAGAGAGAGACCTACCGATGAGGGGGACGCTCTCAGTAGGGGGTATCTCTTGGGTCATGGACATGAGGAAGACCATCATAGCCAGCAGGGCGTTGGTAGCGAGGCTCACCTTCTCTCCAGACTCCGCCGGCAGCATGAACGTCATCAGGGCTGCCAGGGTCCAGGGGAGAGAGCAATGAACGAACGGGAGAGGGCGAGAGCAAGGGCTGGAGGAGGAGGATGAAAGGAGGAGGAGAGAGAGAGAGAGGGAGAGAAGGGAGGAAGTATGAAGGGATGAGAGACATATATAATAATTTATTTAGAAGAGAAAGGGGACTGAGGTTATGTGCTTGGGGAAACATATTGGGTTCTATGTATTATCAATTATCTTCGTAATTGGTTAGAATTGTGCTCTGACGTTCTTGTCCTTTTGTACTCAACTTTGTGCTTGTGTGTGTGTCCAATCACTTGGGCTGGACGGTAGAACGACGATCTCGCTTCATGCAGGTCGGCGTTCAATCCCCGACTGTCCAAGTGGTTGGGCACCATTCCTTTCCCCCCTCCCCCCCGTCCCATCCCAAATACTTATCCTGATCCCTTCCCCAGTGCTATGTAGTCATGATGGCTTGGCGCTTTCTCCTGATAATGTCCTTTGTGCTTGTGTGCGTGGGTGTGTTTATTATTTGGGCCAGCAGACTGATCTATTTTTTCCTCTATTATGTCATATATTATATATACTACATATACTACATATATTTCTCTCTAACACACGCACAAACTCACACATTCCCAGGTAGCAGGTCGTAGCAGCTGTCTAATACCCAGGTACCTATTTACTGCTAGGTGAACAGGGGCACCAGGGTGAAATAAATACTGCCCATTTGTTTCTGCCTCGGCCGGGAATTGGTCGTGTGTGTGTGTGTGTGTGTGTGTGTGTGTATGTGTATGTGTATGTGTGTGTGTGTGTGTGTGTGTGTGTGTGTGTGTGTGTGTGTGTGTGTGTGTGTGTGTGTGTGTGTGTGCGCGTGTGTGTGTGTGTGTGTGTGTGTGTACTCACCTAGTTCACCTAGTTGTGCTTGCGGGGGTTGAGCTCTGGCTCTTTGGTCCCGCCTCTCAACTGTCAATCAACAGGTGTACAGGTTCCTGAGCCTATTGGGCTCTATCATATCTACACTTGAAACTGTGTATGGAGTCAGCCTCCACCACATCACTTCCTAATGCATTCCATTTGTCAACCACTCTGACACTAAAAAAGTTCTTTCTAATATCTCTGTGGCTAGAGATATTAGATATTAGATATGGCTCTGTGTGTGTGTGTGTATGTGACTGAGTAAACATGAGGATATAAATTTGTTAGGCAGCTCCTATATACAGCCAACCAAACTCACTCAAGGATTTGTCTATCCTACCCTTGAAACCCCTCAAGCAATCCTACGTTGATTGGATTGAATCACAATCCCACTGAACTGCATATTTCTAACAAGGGCAAGATAGAAAAAAAACTTAAAAAAGTGTATGTTATTTTAAGAGTTTGTCTTATGTGCCCTGATATCCTATCTTCCTAATTTCGAACACATATGTATTAATATATTGCTCTACAATTCTCACTAATCGTCACACGTAGATGTCTCTCGAATTCAGATTTCGTAACTTAAACACAATTCAGATTGAAATAAACCTGCACTAATCGGACTTAAGATAATCCCTACAATAC
>NC_091167.1:38561475-38741475 GCF_040958095.1 Procambarus clarkii
AAGCCAAGACGTTGTAGAGAG
Source organism: Procambarus clarkii (assembly GCF_040958095.1). Taxonomy (NCBI): domain Eukaryota; kingdom Metazoa; phylum Arthropoda; class Malacostraca; order Decapoda; family Cambaridae; genus Procambarus; species Procambarus clarkii. The sequence goes on from NC_091167.1 coordinate 38,561,497, forward strand.
CGATCTCGAAGAAGACCTCGGTGACCTGGTCGTGGGAGGGCACTGGGCGGACGTGCTTGTTATAGCGGGCGAAGAGGTCGTCGAAGAGCTGGTGGAGGTCAGAGGTCTCAGTCCTCGTGTTCTGAAGGAGACCTTCTCCCTGTTCTCCTTCTTCCCTATCTGCCACAGGAACTGCAGGGAGGAGAATTAGCCTCCAATGGGAGTTAAACTGGTTACTAGGTGAGAATTTGCTTCTGTGATAGTCATATTAGTTACTTCGTGAAGTAGTTGATAGTAGGAGATGCAGAAATAATAGTGGTCTTGGTAGAAATATATGTGTGTGTGTGTGTGTGTCTGTGTACTCACCTAGTTACTCACCTAGTTGTACTTGCAGGGGTTGAGCTTTGTCTCCTTGGTCCCGCCTCTCAACTGCCAATCAACTGGTGTACAGAATCCTGAGCCTACTGGGCTCTATCATATCTACATTTGAAACTGTGTATGGAGTCAGCCTCCACCACATCACTGCCTAATGCATTCCATTTATTAACTACTCTGACACTGAAAAAATTCTTTCTAACGTCTCTGTGGCTCATCTGGGTACTAAGTTTCCACCTGTGTCCCCTTGTTCGTGTCCCACCCGTGCTGAAGAGTTTGTCTTTGTCCACCCTGTCAATTCCCCTGAGAATTTTGTAGGTGGTTATCATGTCTCCCCTTACTCTTCTGTTTTCCAGGGACGTGAGGTTCAGCTCCTTTAGCCTTTCCTCGTAGCTCATTCCTCTCAGTTCCGGGACGAACCTGGTGGCATACCGCTGAATCTTCTCTAGCTTTGTCTTGTGTTTAACTAGGTATGGACTCCAGGCTGGAGCTGCATACTGCATACCAGGATTGGTCTTACATAAGTGGTATACAGGGTTCTGAAAGATTCCTTACACAAGTTTCTAAAGGCAGTTCTTATGTTGGCCAGTCTAGCATATGCCGCTGTGTGTGTGTGTGTGTGTGTGTGTGTGTACGTGCGCGCGCGCCTTACCTGAACACCCAACAAGTGGGAGGATGAGGAGGCCACCTAGCCAGGCTGACCCCACCATGGCCTCTCAAAAAGAGTCCTGACCTCGACCTTCCCAGAAGCGCCAGGCTCAAGTACGGCGTTCGGGCAGGATCAGTGGACACCCGCCCCCTTGACGCCTCGCAGCAACGGCAGCTTCCTAACAGAGACGATAAAGTAGAAATTCGGGGAGAGCAACTGAAAAATAGGAAAACGAAGAGTTTAAATACTGGGAGAGGGTCAATAGGAGACTTCAGATGTTGGTGGAGAGAGAGAAGGAAAAGGAAAGAAAGAGGGAGACAGTTAAGGGGTTATGGTACCCGAAAATCCGAAGAAAAATGGAATATTTACGAAAAATTACGAAAAATACTACAACGTTTTGGCAACACTGTGGTGCAAACCGTTTAATTTTATCTTGAAAAATAACGTAATTAGAGTCAAATTTCCCGCTGCAACTTTCGTGAATCTGGTCCTCGCGGTGTAGGTGCGGCGCGGGGTATTGTATCTTACGTTGTAGAAGTCTTATTTTTCGTAATAGCGTTGAAAATAACATGTTATGCATAAAATGAATATAAACTCACTCATTGGCAACAGTATCGTGTGAGAGAGAGGGTGGTGTGTGGCTCAGCCCATCAGTGACTGTGCGTCTCTCTTGGGGAGTGGATGTATGCTGACGCGCTCTCACATTATCTCCCAGAACTCATGCTATTTGTACTGCAATATGACTTACCAAACGAACAAGAGAAAAGCATTGAAAGCTAGATGCATGCGAGCTCTCCATAGAAGGTACAAGCTGGCCGCAATGCGTAAATCACGCATTGTCACGAGTGACCGCGAGTAGAGTAACTTGTCGCGCGCGCTACGCAACTCCAACTTTTACAACTAGATCTGCCTTTACAGCCTTTATTTATTATTCAATTTACATGAAACTTGCACATTATATGTAGAGTTTACGCCTCTAAAAACGGTTGATATTTTTCTTATCTACGTAGATTTATTGACTTTATAAATAATGATACACTTCATTTTGTTGCATACGTTTTTGGGAAACTTTTAAAAATCTGTATTATTGCACTAAATACATCTGGGATAAAGATCGATCAACCAAATCTTTATTATATAGTAAGGTAAGGCTGAGTGTCGTAGAAATGATTTTGGTTCACAATTGTGGGCTGTGAAAGCAATTGAACATTGTTGAAAAATTGTATAATTTTTTTTTTCTCCTTCTCTATTTAGGCTGAGATGCTGAAACTTGGCCTAGGTGCAGCACCTTTCACATGTATCAGGATAATAAATTATGAATACCCTACAACAACTCTCATATTTCCGGTCTTATAACCCCTTAATTGGAAGATAAGATGTCGTGGTGCAGCCCCGGCTGCCAGGGGTACCTTTCCTGTGCTCACCAGAGTGCTGAAACAGTTGTAATCGTGATTGAAAGAAGCAGCTGCCTGCTATCTCAACCACATTATCAGGTGGTGATTTCTGCAGGTAAATCAAGGTTTTCCCACAGCCTATTTCATGCTCTATTATTTGGCAAACAAAAAACGTGCTATGGTCAATTTGTTATAGTTTAGTTAATTTATTATACACCCATTACCTATCCTATCCACTATTGCAAGTTAATGTGAAAGTTTTCTCAGTAGTAAGGGCACCGTTGCACAACGCTCCGCCCTAACTTAGGAAGAACAGCAATGCAGACGGCCATCACAAACAGCTACCACTCAGGAATGTTGTTTACCGAGGACGGTGCTGCGGCGTGTCTCATATTGGTCAATACTTCAGGAGTTTATAGTCACTCTATCCGTCACTGTGAAGCTGTCATACAAACCTGGACGTTTTATTGTTCATTAACTGAATTTAACGTCACCGTTAACGTAGATACTCGAGCGAGCAAAATCATTTACCAATAGAGTATGCGAGCGCGAATCTCCTGTCGTGCCGTGGAGTGGGAGGGAGGATAATTAGCGTCCTCACCAGCCAGCCACGTCCAATTGGGTACCCCCCTCCTGTGGATGTGACAGCCTTCCCGAGGGATCGGCGCGTGTCTGGATAGAACGGTCGTGAAGGACGAGGCTACATTCAGCTCTGCTTCTCCACTTTGACATTTTATTGCGGATTTAAACGAACCTCTACCGTCTTACTGGCTCGGTGTCCAAGTGTTTCATTACTCTTTCTGCGTGGGCTGATAATGGGGAAGAGGTGTGGGGAGGAGGAGTGGGGAAGAGATGAAGGAAGACAATAAAGATGGGGGAAGAAATGTGGGAGAGAGACGTAAACAGAAACAAAATGAACTGCATAAAATAAGGCAGGGAAGATATATTTTAATGGTCCAGTCTGCTGCGATTTTTTATGAATCACGCTGTGCTCTTTAGAGTGAACCCTTGACAGCTCTTCAGAGTCAATCCCTAACGGCTTTTTAGAGGCAATCTCTGATAACTCCTTAGAGATAATTTCCCTGTCTCGTAAATGTACTACACCCCAGACCCCCGTCAATGTACTCACCTATTTGTGCTTGCGGGGGTTGAGCTCTGGCTCTTTGGTCCCGCCTCTCAACTGTCAATCAACTGGTGTACAGATTCCTGAGCCTACTGGGCTCTATCATATCTACATTTGAAACTGTGTATGGAGTCAGCCTCCACCACATCACTGCCTAATGCATTCCACCTGTTAACTACTCTGACACTGAAAAAGTTCTTTCTAACGTCCCTGTGGCTCATGTGGGTACTCAGTTTCCACTTGTGTCCCTTTGTTCGCGTACCACCAGTGTTTAATAGTTTATCCTTGTCTACCCTGTCAATTCCCCTGAGGATTTTGTAGGTAGTGATCATGTCTCCCCTTACTCTTCCTTTTGTCTTCCATAGTCGTAAGGTGCATTTCCCGCAGCCTTTACTTGTAACTCATGCCTCTTAGTTCTGGGACTAGTCTAGTGGCATACCTTTGAACTTTTTCCAGCTTCGTCTTGTGCTTGAAAAGGTACGGGCTCCATGCTGGGGCCGCATACTCCAAGATTGGTCTTACATATGTGGTATACAAGATTCTAAATGATTCCTTACAAAGGTTCTTGAAGGCTGTTCTGATGTTAGTCATCCTCGTGTATGTCGCAGACGTAATTCTCTTTATGTGGGCTTCAGGAGACAGGGTTGGTGTCATATCAACTCCTAGATCTTTCTCTATGTCCGTTTCATGAAGGACTTCATCTCCCATTCTGTATCCTGTGCCTGGCCTCCTGTTTCCAGACACAGGATAATGCACTACACCTCAGAGTCCCGTCAGTGCACTACACCCCGGAGCCCCGTGGAGGTAATCTCAGCCGTGCTCTGCACCAGGGAACACCGCTCAAGCCGGCCTGGCGGACCCTGGGTCGAACACGGTACTTAAAAACCATCAAAATCAGGAACATTGATTTCAGGTACAGCAGATGTGTATAGCACAATATGTCTATTAGCATTCTTGCACGCGTTCCCTCGCGAAAGGGATCGGGGAGCTTCCCGACGAAGCATTTTTTGTGCAATTGAATTTTATCTTTTCCAGTTGCAACCATTAGCATCTGCAGTTACGAGCTGTTAGCTGCTTATTTGTTTTCTTGCATGTTATTTCTTGCATGTTTTCTTGTATGCTACGCATATAAAATACCTTGTAAAGAATGTAATAGGTTCTATGTTGGGCAAACATCTAAAGATTTGAATTGTAGAATTTCGCAACATAAATACTTTGTAAGACATGGCCAATTGTCTAATGCTTTGTTTGTTCATTTGTCAGAAAATTCTCACCAAAGTTATTTTGGAGAAGGCTTCTACAATAACGAATTGTAAAATACTTTCAATTGGAACATAATTGAATCTGGTTTAATACAGATTACAAAATCATGTAATTTGAACATTAGCAGTGGTTTATATAATTTAGATCCCTTTTTGATTGATTAGTTAAAGGGCGATTTAAGAAGGATCATTGATACACATTTGCCTCACTAATTCATTGTTAATATCTACTATCTTATGCTATTATTATCCATGTATGGGCCTATTGATGCAGCTCTTATTTTATAGCCACCTAATCCCATTCATATAATTGTCATTATACCTCACTTCACCTCTCGCTCCTGCCTATATATGTCCAGACTTATTGACTTTTAACAGCCGAAGGTAATTACGGGCTCACCATAGCCCGTGCTACATGGACATTTCGTTCTGAGTAACTAAATCTAAAACAACAACAACAATGACTTGTAAATCATTCCTTCTGAAGATGTATTAATATACGAAAGTACTTAAGGAAATTCCTGTTTCAATTCTTCCTCTGTGGTCTGTCACATTTTTCATCACGTGTTAATTTTCGTGATTTACACACACACACACATACACACAAACACACACACACACACACACACACACACACACACACACACACACACACACACACACACACACACACACACACACACACACACACACACACATATATATATATATATATAGGGAATCAAAACCCGGATGACCCCGCACTTCGCCCAGATGGCATCACTATATACCCCTGGAAAAGGGGCAGACAGTTTGTTTTGTGTGGGACTACACATGTGTATCCACCCTGGCTGATACCTACAAACACTTCGGTGCTGATCAAGCAGATGGGGCGGCCAACCACAGGGAAATAGCAAATTCGTTCATATATAGGGAATTGGAAGGTCAATACTCCTTTGTTCCCATAGCGTCTGAGACGCATGGCCCCTGGGGTAGGAGTGCCTTGGTATTTCTCAAAAAATTGGGTTCCAGGCTCCTTGACGTCACCATAGGCCCAAGGGCTGCAAGTTTCTAGTTTCAGCGCCTCAGTGTGTCGATCCAGAGAGGAAACGCCTACTGCATCCTCGGTTCCTGTCCGGAAGCAGAGGAGCTCCAAGAGATCCATAACATTTCAACACTCATTGTATTAACTAATGTACATCTTGTAACCTTTAAATATATAATAAAGCACAACAATAATTAATCTGTTATTCCACATATATATATATATATATATATATATATATATATATATATATATATATATATATATATATATATATATATAAAAGGGTGTTAGTGGCAATGGTTGTATCAGTGGTGGACGGTGTTAGTGGCAGTGGTTGTATCAGTGGTAGACGGTGTTAGTGGCAGTGGTTGTATCAGTGGTAGACGGTGTTAGTGGCAGTGGTTGTATCAGTGGTGGACGGTGTTAGTGGCAGTGGTTGTATCAGTGGTGGACGGTGTTAGTGGCAGTGGTTGTATCAGTGGTAGACGGTGTTAGTGGCAGTGATTGTATCAGTGGTAGACGGTGTTAGTGGCAGTGATTGTATCAGTGGTAGACGGTGTTAGTGGCAGTGGTTGTATCAGTGGTAGACGGTGTTAGTGGCAGTGATTGTATCAGTGGTAGACGGTGTTAGTGGCAGTGATTGTATCAGTGGTAGACGGTGTTAGTGGCAGTGGTTGTATCAGTGGTGGACGGTGTTAGTGGCAGTGGTTGTATCAGTGGTAGACGGTGTTAGTGGCAGTGGTTGTATCAGTGGTGGACGGTGTTAGTGGCAGTGGTTGTATCAGTGGTGGACGGTGTTAGTGGCAGTGGTTGTATCAGTGGTGGAGAGTGGGAGCAAGTAGGGAACACACCTGAGTGTGTCGTGGTGGCTGAAAACATCTGAAGTTTAACTTTATGATGAAGACATTTGAAAGACATACCAGTGATACTTAATGAAGATGCCAGATGGATACCAGGTAGAGATACCAGGTAGAGATACCAGGTAGAGATACCAGGTAGAGATACCAGGTGGACGATGGAGTGACCCCGTAGAGCTCACGTGGAGACCTTCAGGCGCTGACTACCAGATTTGTTCTGTGGAATCGACGTGAGCCACAAAACCCAATTCCTCTGAACTAACTGCTCCTTACCCCTCCCACCCGACACCTGAACCACCCACCCCTCTACCTGCCCTACTTCCCTCTCACTATCCCCCCCCCCCATCTACCTGAACATTCACCCTATTATCGCTCCCCCCTCCCCCCCTCTAACCACGTCCCCCTCTAACACTATCCCCCTCTAACCACCTCCCCCCCCCCTCTGTTTTTCTCGTAGGCGCCCAATTTGCTGCCCTACTATAAAGCTAGACAAGAACAATCTGATGCTTAATCCATTGCTTAATATATTAGGTGTGACAATTAATACAAATTTGTCCTTCAACATTTTTATTATAGATATTGCAGCACAATGTACATCAACGCATTTTATGGCAAAGTTCCTATTTCACAGAGTTAATTTGTCGTTCGGATGAATTAGTTCCTCACCTGGCTGGGTTAGTGCCCCCCGCCTGGCTAAGTTCCGTGTCCGGATGTGCTGGGTTGGCCGGAACACGGAACATAATGATTTACATTACATATCTCTCTAAAGCAATTCCATCGCACACTTCCTCCTGCAAGTCTATGCACACGCCCTTCTCTCGCTACACCAAATCACTGGGGTGTTTTTGGCGGATGGAGAGGAGAGAACAGTTGATTTATGGCAAGTTTGACAACCAGGGGCGGGCGTCCTCCTGGCTGACGACCCCAGCTTGCAGGGCCTTCATCACGAAGTCTCGGGTTGCGAACTCGATGCTCTTCGGGATTCTGTCGGTGATGGCTGTTAGGAGAAACACACAAAGTTACTCTAACTTTAGAAACTATCTTTAATACGACGAATGAGAAGAGACAGTGAAAAAAGACACAGAGATAGAGAGGACTAGTATTTGTTAACATAATTAATCTATTATACATAACAAGGCATACAAGCAATAAAACACTCCTGAAAATGTTATAATATCCCAGCCATCCCAAATTCCCCGCCACATTCCTAGAAAAATTACCAACTGGATAATATTACATAAAGAAATACATGCCACCGTCAGGGTAATTTTATCCTAACCTAACTTAATACACTCTAACATCATACACTCTAGCTTAATACACTCTAACGTAATACATTCTAACGTAATACATTCTAACGTAACACACACTCTGACCTGATTGGACGCTTGACGTACCTGTTCCAGACAGATTGACCCAGCCAGGACACCAGACCTTAGCCAAAATATGCATGCTCCAGTTCATCAAGAGAGGCCGGGTGTGGTAGGCACACTGGTGATTCAGCAGTTCAAACTCGTTACCCACGTGCATGCGACTGAAACAGTTACGAGGAGGATTATAAACTGTGCTTGGGGAACCCGAGGCAGGCATCAAGGGTGGATAATGTTATGGTAGACGGATTAATGTCGTGATAAAGAGGAAGCAGGGCATGAATAACATTCACAAAAACACATACAAAATTGCTTGAAGAATTGCTTGAATTTGAATAAATTTGTAATAGATAGAGCATCGAGAACATTATTTTTCCTACTATTATTACGGTTCACGTATGCATACACAGTGGACTCCCAATAATATATTATAGCTATGAGAAAATCTTTGGAGCAGAGAGGGAATCAAACCAACGTCCTGTGTACTCCAAGGTGCGTACCTTAACCCATGAACCATGACGTGCTGAAAGTCACACAGTCTTGGATCCGGCCGGATCCACACCGTGCTGGTAAAGATAATTATCAAGAGAAAGCACTAAGCCATTATGACTATATAGCACTTGGAAGGGATATAAGAATAGGGACTTAGGATAGGACGTAGGGAAGGAATGGTGCCAATCCAAGTTTGGCATACAACCCACATACACTCTGGTAATGGAGTTCTCCGTCAAACCATTAGCCATTATCGTGGTCCACGGATCAAAAGGCGTGCTTCTAGGGTTACCCAGAGCGTTGGTTCGATACTCGTCCTGCTCCAAAGATTTTTCCCATTAATATATATATATATATATATATATATATATATATATATATATATATATATATATATATATATATATGACAGTGTCAGACCACGGAGGAAAATTGAAACAGGAATTTCCTTAAGTACTTTCGTATATTAATACATCTTCAGAAGGAGCACTCCTTCTGAGATCTATTAATATACGAAAGTACTTAAGGAAATTCCTGTTTCAATTTTCTTCCGTGGTCTGACACTGTCACAATTTTAATCACGTGTTGTTTATTTTCGTGATACACACACACACACACACACACACACACACACACACACACACACACACACACACACACACACACACACACACACACACACATATATATATATATATATATATATATATATATATATATATATATATATATATATATATGCGGAAAATCCACAGAGAAATATAAAAGAAAGTGAACGTTTCGGCCTGTTAAAGCCGTTGTCAACACCAGACTGTCAGTCTGGTGTTGACAACGTCAGTCAGTATGGTGTTTATGCATCCATAAATGCATAAATGTATGCATGCAAGTGAACGCAAACATTCACATATACAGCGATTGTGCTTGACCCCTAACAGTACATATCATTGGCACTTACTGGGTGACCCTGTCAAGAATCATGTATATTATGGAGTCCCAGTGCAAGGGGCGGAATTTGGACGGGTCTTTGCACGCTATGCACTGGAAGGGTTCCCTTGGTGGGACCTGGATGAAGGGGTTCTTGCCATGAGAGGTCCGAGGGGACCCCCTCGGGGTATTACCGGTAGCGGATGTTTGCGCGGGGGTGAGAACTCGGTTGAGTGGATGATTGGAGGGTATTTGTTGATAGGAGTTGTCTTGCATGGATGATGGTCTGTTGGAGGGTGTGCGTGGAGAGGTGTCGTCAATAGATACTGGGTTATGGAAATCCTGTTGAGGCGTGTGTCCTACAGGGGCCCAGATAGAAGGCGTCCCTGGTCCCTGTGGTCCCACACTCGCCCAAACAGACGTAGGACGACTCTCGCCACCTGCTGGCGCCAGAACGAGCAAAGAGCAGACAGGCAGCAGCAGAATGCACAACCTCGGCATCTTGTTGGGTTATGAACGGCTTCTGACTGCTTGCTTGAGTCTCTCCTGACTCCCCTTCAGGCCGCGATCCGCAGGATGTCGCCTTCCTGCTTCATAAGATACCAACAAATAAACGTGATTGTTGACCGGACTGGTAATATAGAGGGAAGAGACGTCAACATATACGTGTATATGTTGACGGTATATGTTAGGTATATGTTAGGGTATATGTTAGGGTATAGTGAGGACTGCCACTACTGACACTGTTATGCTAGCAGTGTTAATAATGGCAGTAATGAAACTAGTAGTAATGGCATTAGTATAGAACTAGTAATTTACGTAGGAACTGAAGAAACTGCACAAGGCCTATTGTAATAGTACTAGAAGAGACAGTAACTGCACCAGAAGAGACAGCAACAGCAACAGGACCAGAAGAGACAGCAACAGCACCATAAGAGACAGTAACAACACCATAAGAGACAGCAACAGCACCATAAGAGACAGTAATAACACCATAAGAGACAGTAACAACACCATAAGAGACAGCAACAACACCATAAGAGACAGCAACAACACCATAAGAGACAGCAACAACACCATAAGAGACAGCAACAACACCATAAGAGACAGCAACAACACCATAAGAGACAGCAACAGCACCATAAGAGACAGCAACAACACCATAAGAGACAGCAACAACACCAGAAGAGACAGCAACAGCACCATAAGAGACAGTAACAACACCATAAGAGACAGCAACAACACCAGAAGAGACAGCAACAACACCATAAGAGACAGCAACAACACCATAAGAGACAGTAACAACACCATAAGAGACAGCAACAACACCATAAGAGACAGCAACAACACCATAAGAGACAGCAACAGCACCATAAGAGACAGCAACAACACCATAAGAGACAGCAACAACACCAGAAGAGACAGCAACAGCACCATAAGAGACAGTAACAACACCATAAGAGACAGCAACAACACCAGAAGAGACAGCAACAACACCATAAGAGACAGCAACAACACCATAAGAGACAGCAACAACACCATAAGAGACAGTAACAACACCATAAGAGACAGTAACAACACCATAAGAGACAGTAACAACACAATAAGAGACAGTAACAACACCATAAGAGACAGCAACAACACCAGAAGAGACAGCAACAGCACCATAAGAGACAGTAACAACACCATAAGAGACAGTAAGAGCAGTAACAGTACTGGAGAGTGGGAACAGGATGACAGAGGCCCCAGTAGAAGGTCAGAGGTGAACAGGATCAGTGAGAGAGAAACAGAAGCAGGATGGTAACAAGATAAAGGAGAAGAAGGGAGAGAGAGAGAGAGAGAGAGAGAGAGAGAGAGAGAGAGAGAGAGAGAGAGAGAGAGAGAGAGAGAGAGAGAGAGAGAGAGCGCAGGATAAGACAAGAGAAGATGAAGAGTGAGGGAGGGAAACGTGATAGGAAAAGGAAAAGGGAGCAGAGAGATGAAGAGTGGGGGAGCAAGACAAGGGAAGAAAAGTCAAAGAGAGAGAGAGAGGGACGTTATCAGGACAAAAGAAGGAAAGATTAACATAGAGGAAGACCCCCAAGTTAAAGGGAGGGAAATTGGTAGTGAGATGGATCAAGAAAAGAAAAAGGGATAGAAAGAATGAGGGAACGAAACAAGATAAGAGAAAGGAAGGATAGAGAGAGGGAGAGATGGCATTCAAAGAGCTACATCAAATCCCCAAAAGCGTTACCTCAATGTAAGTCACACGCTAATCAACTGTCACTATCTTTTCTAGAAATATCAACTTGATTGCAAGAAAAATATATTATACGATTAAGTAATGTATATATATTATTGCAGCAGATCTGCTGGATATAAGAAACTAGTCAGCTAGGATGGCAGGAGCACCTCAAGGTAGATAGTTGTTATTAATAAGGAACTGCTGCCATTAATGCATAGTTTGTTGAAAAGTATTTTAAATCCTGTTAAAGTCAGAATTCTGTTGCATAAGTTGTTTTCAGAGTCTTATCCAGCCTAACACCTGAATCAGATGACTGATGAAAAACTATTAATATCATACAAATATGAAGAATGTACAATGTTCTTATAATGCACAACAAAATATTTTAAGGTATATATTTTTCACTGTATAGTAGCAATTTAATACTCTATGTTATCACCACCACTGTTATCACTACCACCACTGATATTATTGCTAAATATATCTTTATATCACCACTGAAGTCGTAAGCTGTAGAGCTGACCAATTCAACCAGAAATTCAATAATTTGTTCAAACGAATGCAGCATCTGAATTCTGATCAAGCAAGCCTATTGGTGATGCACACTACGTCAGGTCGGGTGGTACCTTGTAACATTCAGCGTTTCCTGCACGGGATACTTCAAATTCTTTTGAAGGAGGGAATTATCAGGAGAAAAAGCACCAAGCCATTACGTCTAAATAATCAAATTCTTTTGAACGACCACAGAGTAGGAAAGGAACTCAGACTCACCAAAGTTCTCTCTGGAAATAGGCGTTGAGCGATCTTCTCTTCTTGAACGCTGAACGACTCTCTCCTACACGCTCAGAGGGACAATGAGTGGCCCTAAAAGTCCAACTATGGATCTCCCAGTAGCCTCCATGGTGCTAGTCCACGTCCGAAAGCTGACCTTTCTCACACATCCTGAGTATACACTGACACACACATGTAAACATCCTGAGCATAAAGTCGCTCACATATCCTGCCCTTTTCTTTAGCAGTACAATATTGTGTGTGGTTCTGGAGATATATATTATATGCTTATGGCACATTAAAGTGTCTTATTGTGTGTGCCATAACGATACTAATAATATTGTCTTACAGTGTTAAATATCACTAATCAATCTTTTCCTGATTTAACTAGCCCGCTAAACTTAATCTAAGTTTAAGACCTAACGAACCTTAAGCTTAAACCTAAGCAACCAACCTAATTAGTCCATCCATCTCAACTAATCTCACCAACAGCGTTTCCTGCACGTTTCCTGTTTCCTAACTTAACCTGACTTAACTTCACCTAGTCTTAACTATGTGAATAACTTAATAAGCTTTATGCATACAGCTTCTAGCCATATAAGAGTGAAAATAATACAAAGAAATCCCAATGACGTGATATATCAGTGAGAAAAATCACTTAGAGACAATGAGATGACTTCAACCGGCGTCCTACGCGGGACGCCTAGGTAATCACTAGGACGCTGGTTCAAGTCATTGCCTCAAATGATTTTCTCAATGGAAATAATTGTCCAATGCATTCAACCATTGTGTCTTACGTTACTTTTATGTCATATATTTAAGTACTCAGCACGAAGATAAAGGTGATGATGTGGAGAAAGCGCTGAGCCAGTTTGGCTATATAGCACTTGGAAAGGGTAAAGAGGACAAAGAGCCAGTGTGTGAGGATAGAGTGAAGGAAATGTGCCTCGCTACTTGGACAATCACGGACCGAGCCCCAACCCAAAATTGGTTTCCTATTATATGTTTAGTAGAAAGCAAGCTGTAAGAAAAAATTATTAAATCCTGCTTCAGTTACATTCCTCCTTGTCAAAGTTGCGGTTGGGTAATTCTTTACCAAATTCTGTATCGCCTGCACACGTCACCAGAGGTCAGTAGAGTCAGCTCACAACCGAATGGTTCCGGGTGTGATTCCCGTGTAGAGTGAGACATTCGGCACCTGATGCTTCTGTTCAACAAGCAGTAAATAAGTACCCGGGAGTAAAACATCACTACCACAGCCTCATTCACATCTCTAAAAAATGCTGGTCATGGTAATAATAACATTCCTTTATCAACTATTAAATTAATATGCTCAGCTAAGGAGCCGGTCGGTCGAGCGGACAGCACACTGGACTTGTGATCCTGTGGTCCCGGGTTCAATCCCAGGCGCCGGCGAGAAACAATGGGCAGAGTTTCTTTCACCCTATGCCCCTGTTACCTAGCAGTAAAGTAGGTACCTGGGTGTTAGTCAGCTGTCAAGGGCTGCTTCCTGGGGGTGGAGGCCTGGTCGAGGACCGGGCCGCGGGGACACTAAAGCCCCGAAATCATCTCAAGATAACCTCAAGATAGCTATATACTAGTGTTCCTCTGCAAATGTATCATTGGCACAAGACACATGTTCTCTCTTATAGTATAGATTTACCTGAATTTACTTCCGGTGGGTGGGGGGGGGGACCTTCCGGGATACATTCATACGACCGCACATTGTATTGTGTGTTTTTATACATTCAGATATGTACAAACTCGCAGTATACTTTAGCTATGATTGTATTTGCTGTTATCAAACACCACAGTGATCAGAGGTCACCACACACACACTACAGTGATCAGAGGTCACCACACACACACCACAGTGATCAGAGGTCACCACACACAGTGATCAGAGGTCACCACACACACACCACAGTGATCAGAGGTCACCACACACAGTGGACCTAAAGGTACACTTGACCCCCGTTGTCGGTAACCACTTCAAGGTGGACACAAAATACAAAAGTAACGTTACTTAAATGTTAAATAATCTCTATCAACGTTGATAACGTTAATTCAGCTTTATTTCAACGTTGATAACGTTAATTCGTCGTTATTTTAACGTTAATAACGTTAATTCAACGTTATTTTAACGTTGATAACGTTAATTCAACGTTGGCTTAAGGTTACACTTGGATGTTGTGCCCTCTATAAAGCAGGAGTTTACAATGCTGAAGACTAGAGGTCTGAGTGTGAACATCAACTAAACGAAGGTAACACGGAGATGTTATGGAGACGTGACATCAAAATGAGACATTCAAATATGATTCCCCAAGACGAAAATTAAGACAAAGAGGGACACAAGCTTAAACATATCAACACTCTATGTTACTCTATTAGCTGGAGTATTACCAATAACATAGATGAATCACGTGTACGTCTGTGGCCCGACGCATGAAGTGTTATTGAGCTTACAGAAACATGAACTTATGTAGAATATATAAAGCTATTACTAGTATGCAAAACTGAGGGAGAGAAAGGTCGAAAGAGACAAATACGAACAAAAATATGCACGTAAAATCAAGTCGACCGGTCAAGCTTGGCTCCAGCTGTATAGAGTAAATGACTGTATTGTAACGTCACATTAAAAAGTATATCACTATATATATTTAGTCATTAAATAAATTGGTCTGTAGGGTGAGGCTCTGAAAGAGCTAATGTGGGATAACAACTCTTTGCTTGTAGTTTCAAGTGGAACATTTGCACTATGTTAATGAACCTTAATTGTTAAAGAGCGAGAGATAGAGAGTGAGAAAAGGAGCAACAGGTGGCGCCGGATGCTGGGAGGGGAGGACATGGGAGAGGATGTAGTGTAGAGGGGAGGGTGAAGGTGGGATAATGGTGTGGGAGGGGGGATGGGGGGTCACGGTGACGAGCCATTGTGGAACTTCCAGTGTGTGTCCAACATCTGTAGAGGCCAGACGTACGTTCTAGCGACTCCCAGACACACGGTAATTATTGCTTCACCCCCCTGCCCATCCTTGCACTCCAGGAATATACACATAAACAGCACGATACTGTCAGCCTTGTGGGCACCTAAACACAGCAGGGACTGGTGCGTCAGGTGTGAGGACGAGGGAGAGTGTGGACTAGTGCGGACTGGCTGTGTGTGAGCGTCAGGAGGTGGTGAGTGTGGGGTGCACCAGGGCCTTGGACGATGTGTTCAGTTCCACTTATGTTCACGTTTCTAACGTCAAATATCTCGACATATAAGATTTTAACGTTGTCAACGGTGTGTGAATGTGTTTATGTTTCACGTAATTATGTTTGTCGAGGTTAAGCTTCAGCTCTTTGGCCCCGCTTCTCAACCTTTAATCGACGTGTGTTTTAAGGTTCCCGAGCCACTTTGCCTCAATCATTGGTTTCCAATTGTCCGGGACTGGATGCCCGTCAGATCTTACTGATGCCTCATTAGGTCAGCTACTGGCCTTCCCCAAGATGCAACTCACAACAAGTGACTAATTCTCTCGGGAACAAATTTATTACAGGTGAACAGGTGTGTCAGGTGATAGGAAAAATGTCCCAACGTCTCTTTCGTATCTCGGGGATCCCGAGTTCGATTCCGGTGGAATAACAGAAATAGTTAGGCACGTTTCCCTCCACCTAATGCCTCTGATCACCTAGCAATAAATATGTACCCGGGAGTTAGGCAACTGTTGTTGGGTTGCATCCTGGGGAGGGTCCTTAGTGGGACCTCGATACTAGCCTAAAGCATGCACTATACACAGGCTTATTGTCCCGGACGAAATGAATTAGTGCATTCCACTTATTCATTCTGCTGCTGAAAGCATTATTTTGAATGTCTCCGTGGCTTATTTGGGTACTAAGTTTTCATTTTTGTTCCCTTGCATATTCCGTCAATTCCATATAATCTACCCTGTCTATTTCCCAGAAAAATTTGTGTGTTAATCATACTGCCTCTAACTTCTATCTTCCTGCTACGTTAGTAATAATGCCTCAAGTCTTTGATCGTAAAGACTTAGTTCTGGTACCAATTTAGTGGCAGACTTCTGAATTTTCTCCAACTTCGTTTTATGTTTATCTGGAAAAGTGATTCTTCACTGGTGATGCATACTCCAAAGCTGGATTCAGATATGTGGTATGGAAGGTCCTAAATTACTCTGTATTTAAGTTTGTGATGCTTAGGTTCTCATCTTTTCTACTTATTTACACAGGTACGTACAGCAACAAACGACTTCTCACTCCTTGTATTCTCTTGCCTTGTATACTGACTGGTTGACTGACTGGTTGATTGAATAGCTACTTGTTTGATTGTGTGGTTTCTAAATTTACTTGCTGGTTGCCTTGCAGACTTCCTGGTTAACTGGCTGGCTACTTGGCTGGTTAACTGGCTGGCTACCTGACTGGTTAACTGGCTGGCTTCCTGGCTGGTTAACTGGCTTGGTGGCTGGTTACCTGGCTTGGTGGCTGGCTGGCTACCTGGCTTGGTGGCTGGCTACCTGGCTTGGTGGCTGGCTACCTGGCTTGGTGGCTGGCTACCTGGCTTGGTGGCTGGCGTGCTTACTGGTTGACTAGCTGCCTTCCTTGGCTGACTGTCTGAGGTAAACAGTGAAGGAGATGTAGAGTCACTCTGAGTTGTCATGTTTTAACCACATTGTTGTGATCAGTGGCTGCCAATTTCTCTCCTTTTTTAACCTCTCTTCCTTTATTTTTCTTTATTTCCCTGCCTTCCTTTTCTTCCTTTGTCTTTAACTATTACTCCCTGCCTTTCTTCCTCATAATTTACAGTCAGGAAGTCTCTCCCTAACTGCCTCCATCACTTCCTGCTTTCCTCCATCTCCATTTGGTTTATCCTTCCTCTTCCCAAATTCTCTTCTCTTTCTCTGCCTTCCATTCCCTACCATGCCGTCCTGTTTTTTACTTTTTCATTTTCTGTCTTAAATTCCTTGTTGATAGATTTGATTTTGTAATTTCATGTCTGTTTTACACCTTTCCTTATGGTGTGTTTAGATGCCTTCAGAATCTGCCCATTTTCCCTTCATTTCTTCCTTGAATTCATTCATTCATTCCATCATTCTGCCTTGAAATGGGTGTTGCTGTCTTGTCTATATATTGAAAGCATTCAGCTCTTACAATGCATTCTGTTTGGTATTGGAGTATCCTGTCTGGGAAAATTTGCAGACGTCTTACTCTTGCAGTATGTGGTCAGCAGTAAGTTTTATTCTATATTGGTAAGACTCAAGTTTCTGTCAATTGCTTCCTTCAAAACTCTTTCCTCTTTCTTATAAGATATATAAGAGTTGTTCCCGCAATAGAGTTGTATATGTAGGACAGGTTCTGTTGAAGTGAATAACATAAACGTCTAGCTACGGTGTACGAAACACCTCTTCTCCTCTCATCACTCACGCATGGATAACATAATGCTGTATTGTTATTTCGTAACCACGAAATAAGTTACCACTTACGGGCTATTCATGCCCGTGCCACCTCTAAAGCTTAATCTTCATCAATCACCATCAATCTTTCGTAGTCACTCACTGCCTCTGGCGATGCTAAGATGGCACAGTGAAATGCGTCAGGATCACTATTGGTGAAACATATAGAAATGTTCAAGATCAAAGTGTACTCGTATAAATGAGTGAAATCTGTTTGATATTAATCCTGCGGCTGGCCAGACCACACACCGCCACCTCAAGCTTGTGTTAAATGCTGCCCATGATTGATTGATTGATTGATGAAGATTAAGTCCACCCAAAAGGTGGCGCGGGCATGAATAGCCCGTAAGTGGTGGCCCTTTTGAGCCATTACCAGTATCAATAGATGATACTGGAGATCTGTGGAGGTGCGACTGCACCCTGCGTGACGGGAGATGTCTCCCGTGTGCTGCCCATGCATTTAGTGCGTGAGATATGTTCGTCGTGTGGGATGGCAGAGGCTGATCCAACCAATCAGAATTCTCTTGGCCAAGGAAACCGTTCGGACAAACAGCCATTTTC
Organism: Procambarus clarkii; assembly: GCF_040958095.1. Lineage (NCBI taxonomy): Eukaryota > Metazoa > Arthropoda > Malacostraca > Decapoda > Cambaridae > Procambarus > Procambarus clarkii. Next base: position 38,579,952 of record NC_091167.1, read on the forward strand.
TCTTATAGTGTGTGGAATTTCATCCATCTGCCATGTGAAGTGGACAAACCTCTTTTTCTCAGTACAAATAAACGAAGGCGAGAGATGGCAGCTAACTACCATTCTCTCTTTTGTTTTAGACCTGCCCGGGCACCTGAAGTATATGCCCGGGCATCTGAAGTATATGCCCGGGCACCTGAAGTATATGCCCGGGCACCTGAAGTACATGCCCGGGCACCTGAAGTATATGCCTGGGCACCTGAAGTACCTGCCAGGGCACCTGAAGTACATGCCCGGGCACCTGAAGTATATGCCCGGGCACCTGAAGTACCTGCCAGGGCACCTGAAGTACATGCCCGGGCACCTGAAGTATATGCCCGGGCACCTGAAGTACCTGCCCGGGCACCTGAAGTACATGCCCGGGCACCTGAAGTATATGCCCGGGCACCTGAAGTACCTGCCAGGGCACCTGAAGTACATGCCCGGGCACCTGAAGTATATGCCTGGGCACCTGAAGTACCTGCCAGGGCACCTGAAGTACATGCCCGGGCACCTGAAGTATATGCCCGGGCACCTGAAGTACCTGCCAGGGCACCTGAAGTACCTGCCCGGGCACCTGAAGTACATGCCCGGGCACCTGAAGTAAAGTACATGCCCGGGCACCTGAAGTAAAGTACATGCCCGGGCAGCTGAAGTACCCTGTAGCACCCTGTAGCATTTCGTCTCTAGCATAAATCACATAAACAGCAAACCACAGCAACATGGGAAGATCATTGTAATCTATGTGGTACGTCAGGCCCAGGAACGTCATCACCAGGCTCAAACGATCTAAAAGCACTGTGATTCAGAACATCATTTTGTATATCTCTGGTTATATTAATATGTATTTATTTATATATGTATATTTATTAAGAGTATATCTCTACTCAATTTCGTTTTATCCGCAATATTTTTTAATCTTTCATAAGAAGGAAAATTATGGAGCACCGCCGGAAGCTTATTGACGCATACTGGACGAGTTCCATTTACAAATCCCCCATCACCCTCCCTTTTCCCTTGTTTATGTCACTAATGGGCTTAAATAAACTAATTAAATAATAAAATCACTGCCTTATGTTACATGGGCACCACCATTCCTCCTCACATGGAACATATAACTAGATAATGGAACAAATTTAACGTGTTATAGTCCTCTGAGCAGTGGCCACGCAAACTCGTCTACTGCGCAGAGGTGTCGCGCAGTTCCAGTGTTGTGGTGGGCGGAGCATGGTGACCTTGGTCGGTACTGTGGTGTTCGTACACTTTGCGTCCCTCATATTACTGTGGTGTTCGTACACTTTCTGTCCCTCATATTACTGTGGTGTTCGTACACTTTCTGTCCCTCATATTACTGTGGTGTTCGTACACTTTGTGTCCCTTATATTACTGTGGTGTTCGTACACTTTGTGTCCCTCATATTACTGTGTGTTCGTACACCTTGCGTCCCTCATATTACTGTGTGTTCGTACACCTTGCGTCCCTCATATTACTGTGTGTTCGTACACCTTGCGTCGCTCATATTACTGTGTGTTCGTACACCTTGCGTCCCTCATATTACTGTGGTGTTCGTACACTTTGCGTCCCTCATATTACTGTGGTGTTCGTACACCTTGCGTCCCTCATATTACTGTGGTGTTCGTACACTTTGCGTCCCTCATATTACTGTGGTGTTCGTACACTTTGCGTCCCTCATATTACTGTGGTGTTCGTACACTTTGCGTCCCTCATATTACTGTGGTGTTCGTACACCTTTGCGTCCCTCATATTACTGTGGTGTTCGTACACTTTGCGTCCCTCATATTACTGTGTTCTCAAAATATTTCTCTTCGCTCTACTCTTCAGTGTCTTTATATATCAACAAGCTTAGGTATATACAACAATGTGTTCTTACCCTATTTTTATATGAACAATTACTGAAGTATAGGTGAAGAGTGAATAACCTATGAGTTTTACCGTGATTTACCTGAGGGCCACCTAACACTAGTGGACCTTGACTGAGGACAGGAAGCCGGTGGCTTGTCGAAGGTCCTTCCATTTGTCCTGATGAAGTTCGTATAAGTATATCCCCCATTTCTCAGGATGGTTAGAGACACACGGAGTTAGAAAAAATGCAAAATATAAGCCCCCTAGGATTATACTTGGCTGTCTAATAACCACCAAAGTTCCCAGGGTGCGGAAAGAATTAAATATACCAAGCATTCGAGATAGAATATTTTAAATTAAGTCTTACAATGGGACTAAAGTTTCTGCGTGATGATGAAAATACCATTGTGTCAATTGAACTGTTAGAACACATTCACAATGGAACTAATGATTCTAGACTTAGACAACAGGCACTCATAATAAAATGAAGGGACAACACGAGATACAAGATGAAAAGGTGCAGCGCTTCCTTCCATCCTAGCAAATAGTACCTTTTCACATAATGGCGCCTATGCATACCTCACCAAGAAACTAATCACACACACGACCCTCCGTGCTCATCTGGCTACTAAATCGAGTACCCTTAAACACACACACACAATCTACAAACTTAACACTAAAAAAGATCTCACAGACCATATACTCCGACGAATCCCTCAATTTAGCTACAATGAGGGCAGGAGGTGTTGTTATTGTTCATTAGCTCGATGGAAGCACAGTTGAAATGAATACAAGAGTCAGTAACTGAGCGTCTAGCTTGCAAATTGAACTGTTAGCTATCTTGGTAGCACTCAAAATTATTATTGATTTCAAACTCCCATTGCTAATTACAAGCATTAAATAGCTTACAATCAAATTGTAACGAGCTTGTCTCCAAAGCCAAACATAGAAATACGAATCAAATGAACAAATCTAATCTCTAATCCCCCCTCCATGTTGCAATGAAATCATACAACTGTAGGACACACTTTATCTCACCCTAGTCTAAAACCTGTCCCGACATTACAGTTGTAACGTCATTATGACGTCACACCTCGTGCAGACTATATATACAATATTTTTGTCTTTTTTCGTTGTGTTAAGTAAGGTTAGCCTGGGTTAGGTTAGGTTAGGCTTTCTTGGGTTAGATTAGATTGGATTAGGTTGAGCTGGGTTGGGTAAGATTAGTTTAGAGATTAGGTTAAGTTCAGCTAGGTTGTTATTATGTTATTATAGATTCAGCTACTCGGAACAAGTTCCTAGTAGTTACGGGCTATCTTCTTGAGGTTATCTTGAGATGATTTCGGGGCTTTAGTGTCCCCGCGGCCCGGTCCTCGACCAGGCCTCCACCCCCAGGAAGCATCCCGTGACAGCTGACTAACACCCAGGTACCTATTTTACTGCTAGGTAACAGGGGCATAGGGTGAAAGAAACTTTGCTCATTGTTTCTCGCCGGCTCCTGGGATCGAACCCAGGACCACAGGATCACAAGTCCAGTGTGCTGTCCGCTCGGCCGACCGGCTCCTGTGGTGAACCCGTAACTTACCTGGCACAGGAGCGGTGCCCCTGAGCTAGGTTAGGTTCGGATGCATAAAGCTAAATTAGGTGTGTTAAAAAAGTATAAATGACACAAAGAGGTACATACTTTTCTGACGTTTAGGCCCTCTTGTTTTTGGGCGTTCTTGAGTTTACCGGCGACGGCCGGTGATATGTATAAGACTGAGCCCAGCATACGTCAATGTTGGCGTCTTGGAGCGAAGCCATTAACTCCTAATTACTCTTTTAATTAATTACCGAGAGTGTGCACTCTTTTTTTTGCCATGATGATGTGAATATCTTACTGATGTGGTTCTTTTTGTTCTTCATCTACATATATTAATGATATATGAGAAGCAGTCCTAAGAACACTAGAATGTTTTTATTCGAATTCTGATGGTATTAACTCAAAGAGCAACGCGCGTGCGCACACTCAAACCTATACAACAAATGTGTGGAAAATGGCGGAAACAGATGGGTAAAGTTTCTTTCACTCTGATGCGCCTGTTACCTAGCAGTAAATAGGTACCTGGGAGCTAGACAGCTGTTACGGAGCTGCTTCCTGGGTGTGTGTGTATGTGTGGAAAAAAAAAACATTAGTAGTTAATTTCAGTTGATTGACAGTTGAGAGGTAGGCGAAAGAGCAGAGCTCAACCCCCGCAAGAACAACTAGGTGAATACACACGCACACACACACAAACACACACACACACACACACACACACACACACACACACACACACACACACACACACACACACACACACACACACACACACACACACACAGACACACACACAGACACACACACACACACACACGCACACACACACAAACACACACACACACACACACACACACACACACACACACACACACACACACACACACACACACACACACACACACACACACACACACACACACACACACACACACACACACACACACACACACACACACACACACACACACGTGTAAAGCAAAGATAAGCCTGAGTCATGTGAAAAACAATGACAACACCCAAGGTTCGCAAACACTGCACTTCCCCTTTCCTCAAACATCGACCTCTTTCCTATTTCTCAACCACTGTTTCCCTATCTCTCATCTCTCTACTTTCTCTCCTACCTTCACTCCTACCTCACTCCTACCTCAATACCTCACTCTCTCCCTCACCCCACAACCGCTATTGCGAACTCGTCTTTCCATCTTTAAGTCCTCTATATTAGTGTTGTGTTCCGCTGAGCACTACACTCTGTCCTTGCTGCATCTTCTGGTGCTGCTCTCAGGACTAACAATCATCCACTTGCGAAACCTCTACATCAGCAGTCCTCCGCAGTCAGTCCTCCGCAGAAACCTCAGCAGTCTCCGTGGTGTAGTGGTAAGACACTCGCCTGGCGTTCCGCGAGCGCTATGTCATGGGTTCGTATCCTGGCCGGGGAGGATTTACTGGGCGCAATTCCTTAACTGTAGCCTCTGTTTAACGCAACAGTAAAATGTGTACTTGGATGAAAAAACGATTCTTCGCGGCAGGGGATCGTATTCCAGGGACCATAGGATTAAGGACTTGCCCGAAACGCTACGCGTACTAGTGGCTGTACAAGAATGTAACAACTCTTGTATATATCTCAAAAACATCTCTTCCCCGATCACAGAGGCTCAGTTTGCGTTTATTGAATATTTTTGTTAGGCTCCGAAGGGTTACGATGTAGTCTAGAACAATGATAACCTCGGGGCCAGATTCACGAAGCAGTTACGCAAGCACTTACGAACCTATACATCTTTTCTCAATCTTTGGCGGCTTTGTTTACAATTATTAAACAGTTAATGAGCTCCGAAACACCAAGAAGCGGTTTATAACATCAACAACAGTTGATTGGGAAGTTTTCATGATTGTAAACTGTTTAGTAAATGTAACCAAAGCCGTCAAAGATTGAGGAAAGATGTACACGTTCGTAAGTATTTGCGTAACTGCTTCGTGAATCTGGCACTTCGTGACGAGGACCTCGTAGCATCTCCAAACTTGTACGTCTTTGAGGAAAGATGTACGAGTCGTGTGGGCACGTGTTGGACAAAACACGTTGAATCGACGTCAATAACGTTGATTCAACGTAACTGGACACATGAGGGGAGGGAATTATCAGGGAAAGCGCCAAGCCATTACGACTATATAGCACTGGGAAGGAATCAGGATAAGGATTTGGGATGGGACTGGGGGAAAGGAATGGTACCCAACCACTTGGACGGTCGTGGATTAAACGGCGACCTGCATGAAGCGAGACCGTCGCTCTACCGTCCAGCCCAAGTGATTGGACAGCTGGACAGGTGAGTGTGTGATCAGTCCTGGCGGTATAGGTGGGACATGGTTGTGGGAATGTGATCTGACCAATTGCTCGTTAATCTGGTCAGCATTGTCTAGTGCCGGGACTGTGGCTGGGGTGGTGGTGACTGTGGTGGTGATGACTGTGGTGGTGCTGTGGCTGGGGGAGCTGTGGCTGGGGTGGTGATGACTGTGGTGGTGCTGTGGCTGGGGGAGCTGTGGCTGGGGTGGTGATGACTGTGGTGGTGCTGTGGCTGGGGGAGCTGTGGCTGGGGTGGTGATGACTGTGGTGGCGCTGTGGCTGGGGGAGGTGTGGCTGGGGGAGGAGGTGTAGTCTGACAGCGGACGCTCAGTCTCCACAACACACAACAGGATTTTCCAAGTGAGGCAGCAAACACAAATTTTCTGGATTGGTTGAGTTTGGGGTGAATATATGAGTTGAGGTGTGGGGGAGTGTGGTGAAGTGTGAGGGGGGGAGGGATGAGTTGGAGGAGTGGCAATTTGAGATTGGGGGATGTGTAATGAAGGGTGTTGGGGCACTGAAGGTCCTGACTGTGACGCCATCACGTGTTTGCATGGGGAAGGAATGAGCCTGGGAATGGGGAATGAGAATCAGCTCATTCCCCCATTCACGTGAATGGGGGATGAGAATCAGACTATATCACGCGTAAAAAAGGCCCCGAAACAGGATTTACATAAACAAAAACACAGACACGTATTTATTTACGAAACCTGTGCATCTTTCGTTAGTATTTACTGAATAATTTACGGAAACACTGCGAGGTCGAGTTCTTCTCGAGGTTATTATTGTTATATATAACCTTGTAGCGACTTTCAGTCCTCCTCGAGGACAAGCAGCCGCTTCCGAGGACAAGAATCCTTATCCTTATCCCTTCTAAGTGCTGGTTTAGTTGTTTTGGCTTAGCGTTTTTTCCTGATAATTACATTACCTTCTCGTCCTCGTCGAGGCCACTGGAGAGGTAGTGGCCCTTCAGGTAAATTCAGGTATATGTGGGTCACTCACAGGATGAGTGACGCTGTCCAGTACTGTCACTATAGCAGTGTGGGTCACTCACAGGATGAGTGACGCTGCCCAGTACTGTCACTCTAGCAGTGTGGTCACTCACAGGATGAGTGACGCTGTCCAGTACTGTCACTATAGCAGTGTGGTCACTCACAGGATGAGTGACGCTGCCCAGTACTGTCACTCTAGCAGTACAGTCACTCACAGGAAGAGTGACGCTGCCCAGTACTGTCACTATAGCAGTGTGGGTCACTCACAGGATGAGTGACGCTGCCCAGTACTGTCACTCTAGCAGTACAGTCACTCACAGGAAGAGTGACGCTGCCCAGTACTGTCACTATAGCAGTGTGGGTCACTCACAGGATGAGTGACGCTGCCCAGTAAACTCGTCCTTCGGAACAAAACAAAAATTGAGCCTGTGGTCTGTTTTTGTTGTTTTGCTTATTTTGTTTATGTTTTTTGTTTTTGTTATAGTAGTTGCAGAAACTGCGACGATGATGATTGTTAGTTTGTGTGTGTGTACTCACCTAGTTGTGTTTGTGGGGGGATTGAGCTCTGACTCTTTGGTCCCGCCTCTCAACTGTCAATCAACTGGTGTACAGATTCCTGAGCCTACTGGGCTCTATTATATCTACATTTGAAACTGTGTATGGAATCAGCCTCCACCACATCACTGTCTAATGTATTTTATTTGTTAACTGCCCTAACACTGAAAAAATGTGTGTGTGTGTGTGTGTGTGTGTGTGTGTGTGTGTGTGTGTGTGTGTGTGTGTGTGTGTGTGTGTGTGTAGTGCACGCGTATACATTTGTTTGGCTGAGCATTAGCTCCCTAGCCCCGCCTCTTAACCTCGATCCTGTCCAGTTAATGCAATATTACAATCTCCACATTTCTCGTCGTAATTGTAATTGTAGGGAATTACGACGAGAAAGGATCGAGCGGAATTCATTGACTTCCACTCGCCCCTTCCTTCCCTGGCCCCGCTTCTCCTGCCAGCGAGTCTTAGGCTGAATACAATACTGTAGTACACTCCCTCCCTCAGGTAGCCTCCTGCCGCAGGTGTGACAATGCAGTACCACGTGATCCTTCTGACTGTGATGGTCTTCCTGGCTCCCACTGCCCGGGCCACCGACGTCCCTAAGGAGAACACATTTGTAAGTGTTCTCCCAGTTGTGCTGATCACCAAAGTGAACACTCGCTGTAAGTAATGTTCCCAATTGTACTTTTCTCAAAGAAGAACAACTGTTTTGTAAGTGTTCTCCCACTTGTGGTATTCGCCACGGTAGATGATATATTCCAAGCATTTACAGAGGTCAGTTAACCATTTGCCTGTACGAAATGTGCAGAGTACGTTAGAAGTGTAGGAGCTGTAGTTTATTGTAGTAGTAGTAGTAGTAGTAGTGGTAGCAGTAGTAGTAGTGTTATAGTAGTAGTAGAAGAAGTAGTAGTGGTAGTAGTAGTAGTGGTAGCAGTAGTAGCAGTGTTGTAGTAGTAGTAGAAGAAGTAGTAGTGGTAGTAGTGTTGTAGTTGTAGTAGTAGGCATCCATCAGTCTCAGGAGACTATGGAGTGGCGCTCGGGTTGTCGGTCTGGAGTGGCCTCACCAGGGCACAATGCCAATGCAGGTTGATATGTTACTTGTTGAAGCTGAGAAGCTGTATAGTATAGTAATAGTAATAGTAGGAGTAACAAAAATAGTAATAGTAATTACTGTCGATACGACTGTCAGCCAAAGGTAATTACCGTCGATACGACTGTCAGCCAAAAGTAATTACCGTCGATACGACTGTCAGCCAAAGGTAATTACCGTCGATACGACTGTCAGCCAAAAGTAATTACCGTCGATACGACTGTCAGCCAAAGGTAATTACCGTCGATACGACTGTCAGCCAAAGGTAATTACCGTCGATACGACTGTCAGCCACCGAGAAGAGTACCACATTTCTTGGGGTACACACCCCTAAGAGTTTACCTTAATCTTAAGAGGTAAGGTAAGAGTTTAAAGTAAGAGTTAACCTTAATCTTACCTTAAAGTATAACTTGCTGGCTGGTCAGTAAGTACCTTATGGTGGCCATAATAACCCTCCCGTGGGTGATAAGCCTTAACCCCCCCCCCCCACCAAGCACCAAACCTATGACAAATGTGGCACCTGTGTCTCGCAGTACCAGCTGGACTGTCCTGGAAGTGGTGACATGGCCTACTTCCTGCTGCACGGAGTCAAAGACGCCTTCCCTGTCGACTACACTGACGAGGAACTCACCGTTTTCGCCAACGGCAGCGTTATATTCAAGGTAACGGGCATTTTCTACCTTTCTATCTCTGATTGTTGTTATAAGTGTAATTAATAGTAGCTTCGTTGGTTGTTATTAATAGTATTATTGAACAAATCCTCTGACCCTCTGTCGCAGGACAGAGGGTCATACATAAGTTCATTTGATGCATCACGTTAGTGTGATCTCTGTGTGTGGAATAGTATTATTGTTATTCCTTCAGAATATTGACAATTAGTTTCATTTGCAGTCTATCAAGATCCACCACGACGGGACCCACCTGTGCATGAGACGACAAGGCGTCAACAGCATGTTTGGTCACCCTGTCTCCGTGCGCGTCCGCCCCTTGCCTCCCGACAACCTCTGGAGCCAAATCTATCGCGTAAGTCGCCTTCTGATCTTTATAAGTTTCTTGGTCGAATTCCTATCTGCGTCGGTTTTCTTTATCTTAATTTTTTACACGTTCTCCCGCTTTTTTTCTTTTGTTTCTATGCCTTGTTTATTTTAAAGAGCAGGTTATTATATTCTCTCTTGTGTTGATACTTTAATGGGGTTATGTACCTCATCTCAGCCTCTGTAAATCCCCTTTTTGACTTATTCCGTCATTTCTTGGACTGTCGTTTCTCCCTTTGCTTAATTCCCAGATACTCTCGTATTCTTTTTTCTCTGGTATATTCTCCTTTCCTTTACTTTTAGTTATTATTATTAACATCTTTATTGGCAAAATTAATTACAATTTTGCCTAATCTGAGGATTTTGATAAAGTCTTATTAAAGTGAGGGTAATGCTGGTATTCACTGTCACGCAGGACAGAGGGTCATACATAAGATAGTGCTGTAGTATAGTCATAGGTCAGGATATAATGGTCGTTGGCTCCCTGTGGAATTTCATGCTCGAAGTTCTCAATGCCCTTCTTATTCTGGGTGAAGATCGGATCCTGGAAGCGAGGTGTATCTCTTGCCTCTTTTTTCCTTTGACATCTTTAACATGTTATGTTAGTGAAATCCTTTTCAATAACAAAAAAAAAACGCTCCTGTGCCAGGTAAGTTCACTACGAGCTTACCATAGCCCGTGCTACTTGCCCCGCTCCTGTGCCAGGTAAGTTACGGGCTCACCATAGCCCGTGCTACTTGGCACTTGTTCCGAGTAGCTGAATCTATAACAACATAACAACAACCAATAACAACGACTTTTGTTTTCACCCCTCACACCTCTCACATCTTGGAGGTTTCTCAACTCTCAGTCTTTCTATACTTTATGTCGGCGATGAGTCACAATAACGTGGCTAAAGTATGTTGACCAGACCACACACTAGAAGGTGAAGGGACGACGACGTTTCGGTCCGTCATGGACCATTCTCAAATCGACTTGAGAATGGTCCAGGACGGACCGAAACGTCGTCGTCCCTTCACCTTCTAGTGTGTGGTCTGGTCAATATACTTTATGTCCCCCCCGTGGTCAGCAATTTTGCTTTTATTATCTGTGCTGGTGTTGCTTCTCTCAGTAGTGCTTCTATTAATTTTTGTTTTAGTGTCTTAGATTTCTTATTTGGGGCCTTCTTTTGTTTATTTCTGGGATGAATATTTACCCCATTTCCAAGTTGAAGTTAGGTTAGTGATTTTCTTTTTTAGTATTGCAATCACATCGGGTTCTCTTTCATTGAACCTTACTTATTTGTGAATTAATTTTAATTTGTATACCAGATCTTGACGCTCATCTTGGATAGTTTGCTTCCTATATCCCCAGTATGTTTATGTTTTCAGTTTATTAATGGGTAGGTAGGATATGGGTGCAATACTGTGTGAGGCTGAGGACTGTGTGTTATGAGGAGGTTGTAAGAATAAGAACATAAGAACATAAGAATAAAGGTAACTGCAGAAGGCCTATTGGCCCATACGAGGCAGCTCCTATCTATAACCACCCAATCCCACTCATATACATGTCCAACCCACGCTTGAAACAATCGAGGGACTTGTAGTATTAGGAGAGCTTGAGAGGATGGGAAAGAATGTGAATTGATAGGTTTTTGTTAGGAATCTAGTGGTTGGGAGATTCTGAGAAGAATGCAAACTTTGCATGATTGGTAGATGTTCCTAGATACGAAAATGCATTGAGATAGGTGTTGTGGAATAAATAGGAATGCGAGGCAATTAAACGTTGTGAGTTGGAATGAGTCTGTGAAGTGGAGAAACACTGACAGATGAAGAAAAAGGCCGAGAGATGGAAGAAGATTCAAAAGTGAAAAGGAGATGATCATTGGAGAGAGAGATTGAAAAAGAGACATGAATTAATTTTTTCCGCCTATCTGTTGAACGCTACAGAACTGAGAGTTGTATACGGTGCAAAAAAATATATAATGACAACTAAGACAAATATCTTCAGCTTTCTAATATGATTGGCCGCGCCGAGATTTGTCAAATCAATTACAAATCTTCGCTGAACTTTTCGAAAATGTAAATCACCTTTCTTTGTTGTCTCTCCACAGACACAATTCATAACAGGACTGATAGCCGCTCTCGTCATCTTCGCACTGTTCGCTGCCGGCTGCTTCGTCTATAAGAATCAATGGAGGCCCAAACCCCAAGATAATGGTGAGTGGAGTCGCACTTATTTGTTTTAGTAGCATTCACAACGTTTTGTTTGGAGCTCTGGTTATTGTAATGCTGGGAAAATTTCCATTAATAAGGGCTAGCGATATTTAAATTACCATTGGCAAGTCTAACAATGTTTAAACTTTCTTTGGTGATGCAAGCGATGTTTTAACAACCTTTGTGAGGCTAGAGATGTTTAAACTCCCTTTCTACTTGTATGAATTATAACAAATATATTAAAAAGATATCTGAATATGAGCCAATCATTTTCATATTATTCAATAATATTACATTCAATTTTTTACTTAACACATAATTGATATACACACTCGATGTAGCGTTAACTAATATTCATCTCTTTCTCCTGTAAATTGAAATCTCTTAATCAGCATCAGAGCAGCACCATAGTAGAGTATATAAGAATTTACACCCATCAGTCGCAGCAGAGGTCACGACCTCTCCATAGGGTGCAGTCGCACCTCCACAGATCTCCAGTATCAGCCATTGATACTGGTAATGGCTCCAAAGGGCCACCCACTTACGGGCTATTTATGCCCGTGTCACCTTTTGGGTGGCTTAATCTTCATCAATCAATCAATTAATCAGTCGCAGGGCAGGGTATCCCCATCAGTGTACATACCCTAAGAGATTGCTTTAGTCGATAAGAAAGTAAAGGATACTTGAGTATTGGCTACAAGGAAGCTTGCAGCCTCAGTGGTGTTCCAACTGACTTGCCTAAAAGCTTAATAACATGTCGCAGACAAGTCTATTTTGGCTTTCTTTGATGTTATTTAGCACAGAGTGTTCCTTGGGGAAGGATAAACATCTGTAGACCTGAAACATCAATTTTGAATATTATTGACACCTAGATGTTGTGTGATTTATTATTTTTATTATTATTTTTCCATCAATGCAAGGATATGTACACCGCGAAGTTTACCCCGTTTCTTAATGTATATTTTGAAAGTTTACTTTAGTCATGGACCACATTTAGGATAAAGATGTACACTCTGGTTAGTCAATAACTTTTGTGTTGGCCTTAATAATTGTTAAAGGTTGATAGGCCTTTAGCCAACACCAGTTTCTTTATATTATATATTATTACATTTATTTTTATCAGTATTATTATTATTATATTATTCATTCTATTGTATACCTCACTAGTTGGAATTTTTTTGTTTTAAATTTAGAGTTCAGATTTATTATGCACCCCATACCCATGTCGTAGGCGGTAGTGGAAAAGGTTACAGCGGCATATAATGGGTTCAAGAGCTGACCAACTTCGTTTAGCTAAGCAAGTTACAGTACTGATGAGGTAGCTACATAATTTGTTAACATAAACTAACAATATCTTCATAGTTGGTCAAACTGTCATCTCTGTGTTCACAAGAGGTCTTAACGCATAGAATAAGTTTGCTTGTCGAGGTAATTCCATATATAATATTTTAATTTGTTTCTCCTGCGCCACATAGCCATCCAATTGACGGTTATGGGAGGGGTTATAATCACCAGCATTACTACCTACCGTTAGCAAACTGTGGATAATTGTTTAAGACCAAGTAACAGATTATTTTCAGTTAAATACTCACACATTTCTTGTGTATTTGTTATACAATTTCCTATAAAATCTCTCATTTTTCCACGTTTTCATCACGTAGTGATGCAGGGCGGGCGAATACTTTTGCTGACACAGTTTACATTTGGTCAGAGTTACAGTAACAGGTGATACAAACTCCCAGACTTATAACCGAGTCTAAGCCGAGCAGTAGTAACTTCTAGGAGTCTGCTGATTTTACTGTATGATCCACAGATATGTGGCTGTTCTTGTATGATAGTATGACGATAGATAGAATAACTAGTACACAGTTCACTGTCCCAAATCTACACCATTTTCACGAAGTTCTTTGTGCATTATTTTCCTCAAACTGCCTATAGGCAATCCAAGGTTACAGTCAACTCCGTTGAAGGTAAACTCTGTTAATTCATCAATTCTATCACGCGTTATGAAATGAAATCCCAGCAAGAACTGCATTTTTCTTTCTCTGCAGTTATCTGTACCAATACAGGGACTCTATATTTGTTACTGAATAGGATTCTCGTATTGCTAGATTTTATTATTATTATTATTATTATTATTATTATTATTATTATTATTATTATTATTATTTATTATTATTATTTCTCTATTTCTCCCCAGCGGATGAGCCAATAATAAGGAGTGACGGATACGACAACCCGGCCATGAACACTGTAGAGGATATAGAGGCCTCTAACACCAAGATGTAAACCATTTACAAAGAGTCACCTGTGAGGCCTCTAAGATGTAAACTATTTTTCTAAAGAGGGTCTTGAAAAGCCTCGAAAAAGTATACCATTTACACACATGACCCCTTGATGCCACCTGGATGTAAAAATTTAACTAAGATGCTGAATGTTTCCACTAAATTATGTAAACTGACGCCATAACTTTGCACATTTGTATTCAAATAAAAATGTTGACATTTAAGCCGAAAAGTATACATTTAATAGAATGTGAGTCAAGAAACCAGATTAACTTTTTGAATCGAGAAAATACAAAAAGAGACCAAGGAATGTTCTTTATGTGTATACACACCTCTTATCTATTAAACTGACTTATGTTGATAACATCAATCATATATTTCCTCATTTTATAACTAAAAACCGTTCACAACCCTTTCCCTTCCTTTTACTGTACACAGAGTTAATATCTTATGGTTTTATTTAATAAGTATATTTAGCAATGTTAATCTTTCAGTAATTAAATATTTATTGTGGATTGGAATATAGGAATCACCGATTCACAGAATATATATATATATAGTTTACTACTTGGGAAGCTGCCTTCCTGTTGGAATACTTCGCACTTCTGTATGTGTGCTTTTAAGTGTTTTGAGCATGTTGTGTAAAGTTTAGTTTACTTGTGTGAATGCTATATTTTGTGAGTCTACACTCTCCTTGATTACTCATCACTACACCACAACCGCCGCCCTATATAGTTCAATGTATAACATCACCTATACAGTTATATTCAAATACACTCAAATATAACATTAGCCCCTCACTGTTATAACGTTCTAAATATTTAGTCAGGTTCAGTTTTAAGCTTATCTTTGGATCACCTTTGGGTGGACGTCAGGCGATATTATGAGGTTTCCTAAACTGTTTTTTTCTCGGCAGTACTGCCACAAAAGCATAGTGGCATGATGAGTTACACAAACTCCAATATAATTGAAAAACCAGTCAAAATTATGTATTTATTTACGTATTAGCGATTTGGCAGATATAAGTGTGGGCATTTCGCTGCTAAAATATTTATGTAATATACTCTGATACAGACCAATGTAACGTTTAATACAAACAAGAATAATGTGTTTTTGTAGATGGATCTCGTAACATTAAGTTAATACAAATTGACTGAAACTCAAATTTAGTCAATTTGAAACACAATTCAGTCAACAAACTCAAAACTTGACCTGACCTGCTATTGATGCGGCTTTTAATAACCATAATATATCACCTCTGACACTGGTCAAAGCCACCCTGCCTTATATATCATTATAGTTTCATCTGGAGAAATTATTGCTGTAATAGAATCTCAAAATGTGTAAATAAAATATGTGATATCGTGTCTTCTTTAATTACTGATTACTGGTGGATGTAATCCACCACATATTGTGTTTCTTGTTTAATGTGCTCAGTTCCCTGAGTGTTTCCCTCCTGAGTGTATCCCCCTGAGTGTGTCCCCCTTGAGTGTATCCCCCCCCCCTGAGTGTATCCCCCTCTGAGTATATCCCTCCTGAGTGTGTCCTTCTTGAGTGTATCCCTTCTGAGTGTATCCTCCTAAGTGTATCCCTTCTGAGTGTATCCCCCCTAAGTGTATCCCTCTTGAGTGTTCAAGTTCAAGTATGTTTACTGAGACAAGAAAAAATACATCTCAAAGGGATAGAGTAGCTTAGGCTATTTCTATTCCCCTCTACTTCAAGTCCCTCAAGGGGCGCACAAATTTAGTGAGTACAAATACAAAAATCACAATACAAGAATCCCATTTAACATTGCAAGTTAATATAGTAAGCACAGCATATAAGTGTTACACTCTTGGGGCCAATTTCATGTAGCTCCTAAGTATTCTGTCTATCATACCATTATCACACATCCAAACAATTTGATGTGGTACAGAACTTATTTCCTTATTTCTATAGTTATCAATAAGTTGACACTCTAATACATAATGTTCTAAGGTGTGGGCGTGCGGCATACTACATAATTTACACTCCTTATCTTTTTCACTGACATCAACACCGTATTGCCAGATATATTTGTATCCTAATCTTAATCTCATGTAAATTGAATCCTTCCAAGTAGACTTTCCTCTACCATAGGTGAAGGACGAATTTGTATTTATTATTGCATAATTCTTTAGTGTGTTACTATTGCATTGCCATTCTCTTTACCTTTTCTTCATCCTCTTTGATCATCTTGATTCTTGTTTTTATTTGTCTCAAAGTTAATTGACACACAACATCAACAAGAATTTTTTTCCGTGGCTCTCTTCGATATCTCATCAACTACCTCGCTCAACAGTATTCCCACATGTGAAGGGATTCACATGAATCTTACTTTATATCCATTTTTTTTTCTAATTTCTTAACATTCTCTCTACACTCAATCACAATATTTTGGTAAACTGGTCGTCTGTTATTTAAAGACTCTAACGCTCCTCTACTGTCAATAAAGAAGCAGGCATTTTTACCACATTTGACTACTTCCTGTAATCCTGCTAATACACCTTAGAGTTCAGCCTGCGTTGAAGAGACATTGTCAGTTAAGCGGCGTCCAATAACAGTATCTACAGTGCCGATGTCAGTGTACTCTCTAAACAAGACTCCACATCCTGCCTTCCCATCCCTAGCTACTGACCCATCACAATATACATATAGGCTGTTTTCTGTAGGTCATTTTCTAATTATACAATCATATGTTGCCCCTCAGCTCTCCTATCTCATACATACTTTTTTTTTCTTTTGCAAGGGAATAATTAATACATCTACGTTACACTCCTTCCATGGTGGTGTGAATTGTCTCTTAGGCAGAGCAATACATTCTGGTATAACATCATACTTTATAACATTAGAATATAAGGTACTAATATATGCTCTCGTCTTATACTTTATCATACATTGCTCATTACTTCCCATCTTTTGAACTGAGAAGATTAATTCATTAGCTCCCCCACCTCTTATTAATCTAATAGCAGAGGCTACATTTATCTCTTAAATTCTATCCCCAATACTCTTCAGATTCAACTCCATCCTCATTATCTCAATCATAACATTTCTTGGGCATCCTAAGATAATTCTCATGGCTTCACTTTGTACCTTCTCCAACTTGCCCATCCTACCTTTTCCAAAACAAGAAATGACAGGTGCAGCATTATCAATAAGAGATCTTACAGTACTCAAGTATATCATTCGTAGCACAGGGACTCCCACTCCCTTTCCACAGCATGCCAAGGCCTTCAGAGGCTGTAATCTCTTCCGACATTGACCCAACAGTCTGTTCATCTCAGCTTCCAAACTCTCATGGGTATATCCAACATATATGCCTAAATATTTATATATATTAACTATATTTTTAACGTTTATGTTCAATATAATGGGCCTCCGACTTCAATGGGTTAATGAAGACAAAACTTAGTTTTGTCTTCATTAACCACCAGTCCCATATAGGGACACAGATTTCCGAAATTATTCAACATCGTTTGAACCTTTGAAATATCTTTGTCCTGAAACAAAATATCATCGGCATCTATGATCGGAGTTACCCCATTTGAGTATCTCTCCGATGCTATCTTATTCATTAGTATATTAAACAGGGTGCGACTCAACACTCCTCCCTGAGGTGTGCCGAGTTCAAAAGATCTCACATCTGATGTACAAGCTTGATACCACATCTGAGCCTTCCTTTCGTGAAGATAATCCCCTATCCAGCGCAATAATCTCCCTTTAACACCAAGACCAGCTAGTTCATATAAGATAACCTCTTTGTTGGCTTTATTAAATGCTCCTTGTAAATCACCCAGAGTGTATTCCCTCCTGAGTGTATTCCTTCCTGAGTGTATCCCTCTTGAGTGTATCCTTCTGTGTGCTGTCAGGTGCCAGAGTGCTGTCGTGGAGACCTGGACGAGGACCGCGCCGTGGGGACACTATGGCCCGAAACCATCTCAAGATAACCTCAAGATATCCCTCCTGAGCGCAAGAGGCTCCGCTACGGGGGAGAGACAGAACCAAACTTAAATACTTACACCAAATACTTATTCGTACTAATG
Organism: Procambarus clarkii; assembly: GCF_040958095.1. Taxonomy (NCBI): domain Eukaryota; kingdom Metazoa; phylum Arthropoda; class Malacostraca; order Decapoda; family Cambaridae; genus Procambarus; species Procambarus clarkii. The sequence goes on from NC_091167.1 coordinate 38,597,956, forward strand.
AAACAGATAACATTCAAATTTTAATTTTAATTCAACAGAATGTGTACAAAGAACATGAGAGTAATGCACATTTGTTAAAGAATGTTCAACTAAAGTAATTAATTGTTCAATTAGATTAATGTACAATTAAATAATGTTCAGTACCGAAACGAGAGGATATACATGGATGACAGGCACACAGATGAGTCTATCATCATTCACATCTTTAGTACCTATGTACCGCTAGGTGAATAAAAGGCATTTGGGGGAAGGAAATGTGCCCAACCGTTTTTGTCTCGCCCAGGAATCGAAGTCCGGATCCGCGATTTTGAGTCAAGAACGAGGCCTAGTAATCTATATATGTCTGTCTCACACTTGTAATTATGTGCTCCATGTTTCATGTAATAATGTAATTTTATTAATGTAAAAGGTATTTTATATTTCCGTTAATGCTGTATGCCTGTTCAATACAGCCAAAAGTGTAACTATTTGAATGAGTTGTTAAAAATAAAACTGCCTACCAGCCGAAGTCCTAAATGACGAAACCCTGATACAATTTAAGATGCAAATGGACAAAACCATTGGGACAAATGAGGGGCCTTTAACAAGCCACCGGATTCCTGTCCACACTGAGGCCATTAGAGTAATAGTGGCCCTCAGGTAAATTTAGAATTATTGCTATATTTGCTATATCAGAGAATTAGTGCTAAATCAGAATAGAATAGATATACCAAAAATAAGTGTTCTATGATAGAATATAATTTAGAGAAAATGAACTTTTACGTGTAACTTCTTTAAATCTTTCAAACTATTCCAAAGCTAATTTTGTTTTAGAAGGGGGCGGCAGTAGAACATAACAATAAGTCGCTTTGTTGGAGACACAGGCAACCTGTATATATAAATATATATGCAACTGACGGTTGCAGATTGATCATCAGTATGCGGTAAAAAACAGAAAAAGGGGAATGTTGAAACGTTTTCGACTGGTCAGAGCCTTTATTAACATCAAACCCATTTCTTTGTGGTTTTCTGTACACCATATATATATATATATATATATATATATATATATATATATATATATATATATATATATATATATATATATATATATATATATATATATATATATATATATATATATTATGCATCAAATGCATAATAAAGCACAAAAAATAAAAAAGGAAGGGGGTGGTAGGAGAAAAGCACACAGAAACTGTATTGGAGAGGATCTAAACATTCCCTCTAATGCGTTATGCGTGGTTTCCTCCGAGGCTATTATGGGTCCCCCTTCCAGCTAGAGGTGGTACTCCCTTCTATATTTAAAATATATATATATATATATATATATATATATATATATATATATATATATATATATATATATATATATATATATATTGTGACACTGATGGTGAGTCAATATATATATATATATATATATATATATATATATATATATGTCGTACCTAGTAGCCAGAACTCACTTCTCAGCCTATTATGCAAGGCGCGATTTGCCTAATAAGCCAAGTTTTCATGAATTAATTGTTTTTCGACAACCTAACCTACCTAACCTAACCTAACCTAACTTTTTCGGCTACCTAACCTAACCTAACCTATAAAGATAGGTTAGGTTAGGTTAGGAAGGGTTGGTTAGGTTCGGTCATATATCTACGTTAATTTTAACTCGAATAAAAAAAAATTGACCTCATACATAATGAAATTGGTAGCTTTATCATTTCATAAAACAAAAATTAGAAAAAATATATTAATTCAGGAAAACTTGGCTTATTAGGCAAATCGGGCCTTGCATAGTAGGCTGAGAAGTGCGTTCTGGCTACTAGGTACGACATATATATATATATATATATATATATATATATATATATATATGTCGTACCTAGTAGCCAGAATGCACTTCTCAGCCTACTAGGCAAGGCCAAATTTGCCTAATAAGCCAAGTTTTCCTGAATTAATATATTTTTTCTAATTTTTTTCTTATGAAATGATAAAGCTACCCATTTCATTATGTATGAGGTCAATTTTTTTTATTGGAGTTAAAATTAACGTAGATATATGACCGAACCTAACCAACCCTACCTAACCTAACCTAACCTATCTTTATAGGTTAGGTTAGGTTAGGTAGCCGGAAAAGTTAGGTTAGGTTAGGTTAGGTAGGTTAGGTACTCGAAAAACAATTAATTCATGAAAACTTGGCTTATTAGGCAAATCGGGCCTTGAATAGTAGGCTGATGAGTGCGTTCTGGCTACTAGGTACGACATATATATATATATATATATATATATATATATAATATGCGGAAATGTTTACTGCTAGGCGAAGAGACGCATTTGCAGTTCGTTAATTAGATTTGGTTTGCTAAATGTGTTTTAAGGTATGGGAGATGCTTTAGAGTCATATGGAGGCACCTGGGAGACAACCCCACTTGTCTGTAATATAATACTTTCTTTAGCATCTTTTAAAAACATACATCTTGTAAGTTGTATTATCGCTTCCTGGCAATATATGCGTCCCCAGATTCTTGATTCACCATCAGCGTCACCGGCTACTTGGCTCATCATCATCCCCAGCTCCATGATTCACCATCAACGTTACCTGCTCCTTGACTCACCATCAGCGTCACTATATATGAGGCAGCAGCTCATCATCAGGGCCCCAGCTCCTCGACTCACCACCGTCGTCTCCGGCTCCAGACGCTGCATGTTAAAGAACTCCATAAAACCTGGTCATTATACACGACCACAGCAACGACCGACCGGCTGGAATCTCGTCTAAACTAGAGCGTGATATTGGTGGCGTGAGGAGGCCCTCCCCTCACGTGAATCATCCAGGTGGCACCTGGCGTGTCATCCAGGTGGCACCTGGCCATCCAGGTGACTCGGCGTATCACGGCTCTGACCACTAAACAGGTGGCAGCAGTACATGTTTTCTCTGTTTTGTGTGACTGGGGTTCACGCCCGCTCTCCGTAATGACTGAGAGCGTAAGGGGAGCTTTCTCTTCCGCTTGTGATTCTCGCTCAAGTGACAACAAGACTTGGCTTCCTCACCAGGTAGCTAACGTCGTGCCTGGGCGTGAGAACTCATCTATTGGCTTTTACTTATCTGTCTTTGTCTGGGAGGAATTTTCAGCTCCTGCGCAGAACGTCTTAACGTTTAAGTGATGAACCGTCTCGACCCCTTTTTTTACTCTCTGGTTCATTCCACTTCTTCACTACCATGACACTAAATAATTCTTCATATGAAAGGTTTGAAATAAATAAGGAAATTAACAGTGCAGACAAGAACAGTCTGTTTTATATGTGCATGGCGGGAATGAGGTGACAAAGATGTAACACAGCCTGGCTTAGTGTATCACTTGTGTATTTTGTACCTCGGGATCATGCCTCTTTATGTCATGATCAAGTTTTTATGTCATGTAGTGACGAAGTTCAGTAAGTTAGGTAATTTATGCAATTTCTTTTTTTATGACTGGATTTTTTTTTTACTTAAACTTGAAGGTGTAGATGGAGGTGGTATTCACACCTTCTTTGTGGACATATGTATGCGTATGTACTCACCTAATTGTACTCACCTAATTGTGCTTGCGGGGGTTGAGCTTTGGCTCTTTGGTCCCGCCTCTCAACTGTCAATCAACTGGTGTACAGATTCCTGAGCCTACTGGGCTCTATCATACCTACATTTGAAACTGTGTATGGAGTCAGCCTCCACCACATCACTTCCTAGTGCATTCCATTTATTAACTACTCTGACACTGAAAAAATTCTTTCTAACGTCTCTGTGGCTCATCTGGGTACTAAGTTTCCACCTGTGTCCCCTTGTTCGTGTCCCACCCGTGCTGAAGAGTTTGTCTTTGTCCACCCTGTCAATTCCCCTGAGAATTTTGTAGGTGGTTATCATGTCTCCCCTTACTCTTCTGTTTTCCAGGGATGTGAGGTTCAGCTCCTTTAGCCTTTCCTCGTAGCTCAATCCTCTCAGTTCCGGGACGAGCCTGGTGGCATACCGCTGAATCTTCTCTAACTTTGTCTTGTGTTTAACTAGGTATGGACTCCAGGCTGGAGCTGCATACTCCAGGATTGGTCTTACATAAGTGGTATACAGGGTTCTGAAAGATTCCTTACACAAGTTTCTGAAGGCAGTTCTTATGTTGGCCAGTCTAGCATATGCCGCTGATGATATTCTTTTGATGTGGGCCTCTGGGGACAGGTTCGGTGAGCCTGAGCCTGAGCATGTGTGTGTGTGTTTATGTGCGTGAATGAGAGCAAGTACATATATATATAAATATATTCATAAATGCACACAGGAACGCCCTCTTTCATCATAACAAATAAAAAAATTGTCACGTCTTTTATGAGAGTTTAACTCCGGCTGCTGTAACATTTCCGCATTCGTGCAGAGCAGAATATTTCCTGACTCGCTACACTCCCTAAACCACAGTCAAACTGTCTTGGTGGCCGCGACAGACGATACACGCCAAGACACGCTAATTCTCGCGGAAAGTTACGCAGTACACCTCGTACCACAAGGCGAGCGACGCATGCGTGCGGCTCTCGTACTTCATGCTCCGAGAAACGTACGCAGGAGTAGGGAATGTACAGTCGTGAGTGGTCACGGTGTGATTTCCGAGCTGGGGGTCGCGTGCGTGAGGCGGTAAGTGGGTAGGGGAGAATGTAGAGGCGCAGGGGAACACGGTATAGGAGGAGAGGAGAAGAGTCTGTCGAATCACATGAAATACGAACAACAGGAGGGTAGAAATAGCCTAAGCTACTCTATCCCTTTGAGATAGGAAAACCACATCACAAGGAGATATTTAGGTAAACATTACCTTCTCTGTACTTACATTCCTCTATTTTACCAACAGTTTCTTCCCATATATATATATATATATATATATATATATATATATATATATATATATATATATATATATATATATATATATATATATATATATATATATATATATATATATAAAAGGCTGGCACTTGGATTGTTCTTGCAGTCACATATAATAAGACCCTCCCTTGGTAAGTCTTCCCAACTAATCGGACCGAGAGAGAACACGTTTATCGGCCACCACTGGCGGATGCGAGCACTTGTCAATGTAGTCCTCGACAGTGAAGCTTTTACCCTGACGGCGCTGTTGAGGAGGGAGGGAGAAGGGTGAAGGTGTTGAGGCCTACTTGGACCTGATTCGTTATTTAAAAGGGATCGGAGATCACCTGAAGAGCAAATGTCTTAACGACGCCTGTTTGGACCGACCGAAGTACCGGAAGATCGGACCAGGAGCTACAGTTCGACCACCGTAGTGAAGAAAAACAAGTATTTGTAGAAGAGTTGAGCTTTTTATAAGATAGAAAAATGACAATTAGTGATTTAGTCAGAGTTAGCAACTCATTGTGGTAGCGAACAGTCAACATCCCTAAGACCGTAGCATTGTTGACATCACTCTGAGAAATGCTCAGGCTTCCTCCTGTTTTATCTGAGACCAGATCTCTTCCTGCATCCTGTGAGAGACCAGCTTCCCTCCTGCATCTTGCGAGAGAAATAGAAGCGAGCTATGTGATGCTGGTTTCGGTCTTCATGAATAGCCTTCTAAGTAGCTGTAATCTTCTTAACCTACATTGCAGTTTTATTTCCCTTTAGGCTCTCTCCGCCCCATCCCATCATACTCTGAAACAGAATAAGAATGATTATGATTATGTTTTCTTTGTTGTGGTGTTTGATCAGAAGCAAACGCCACAACAGGGATAATGTTTGTTCAGAAGCAAAAATATACTTCATCTGCACGGATGTCCTGTCCTACCACATCATGGTACAACCATGATGTGATGTATTTTTTATGTGGTACCATGATGTTGTACCGCATCCAACTGTGCATAGTAGTTACTAGGCTGGCAGTTTCTACAAGAAAAAAAATGTCAGCATTGTGGAGAAAGGCATTATTGACCACTAGTCTATTTTTCTAAAACATTGCAGGTGCAAATCAAATCAGACGACCTGAACGTTTTGACATTACAGTGCAAATGAATGAAACCAACAAGCGATCAAAACTCAAATTCTTTAAGTTTTGCTCATATAAGATAAAAACAAAAAAGGTCCAAAGTACTCAAAGCCTGTGCAAGAATATCCATAAAGAAAAAACACTGGCGGGATGTTTGATTTTGAAAAGATTAATGTGAAAATACACCAAGAAAATCTCCTTCCTGTGGTGACACGTGGAGCTATGAGCTATGTATTGACGCCGATCATGTAGAACAACTGAGTGTTCTACAATCGTTGTGATACATGCTCGCTGTTCGGAGCTTAAATAGACAAGGTTAGATAGGGACTGTTTAGCTGGGATGACGAGCAATGTTGTCCAACGAACGGTACATGTAGATGTAGGACGAGGCTTCCTCTCTCGCTCGCTCTCTCTCTCCCTCCCCTCTCCTCCTCTTCCTCTCCCCCCCCCTCTCTCTCTCTGTCTGTCTCTCTCTCTCTCTCTCTCTCTCTCTCTCTCTCTCTCTCTCTCTCTCTCTCTCTCTCTCTCTCTCTCTCTCTCTCTCTCTCTCTCTCTCTCTCTCTCTCTCTCTCTCTCTCTCTCTCTCTCTCTCTCTCTCTCTCTCTCTCTCTCTCTCTCTCTCTCTCTCTCTCTCTCTCTCTCTCTCTCTCTCTCTCTCTCTCTCTCTCTCTCTCTCTCTCTCTCTCTCTCTCTCTCTCTCTCTCTCTCTCTCTCTCTCTCTCTCTCTCTCTCTCTCTCTCTCTCTCTCTCTCTCTCTCTCTCTCTCTCTCTCTCTCTCTCTCTCTCTCTCTCTTTTGATTCTGAGGTTAAGCCTCATCACGGATTCCCTGCAGGCCATCTAGATGTGTCTCCTACATGCACGTCTAGACACGTCGTCCTGCAGAACAGTGTTGATGGTTCCCGACCTCAGTAAGCCCCGCAGGTACACCACCGCCAAGACTGGTGCACAAGCCTTCCCTCTGGCCTAATATCAACATTCGCATCCGGAGGAACAGCGTTCGTTCGCGATTCACAATCCGGTCGAAAAAAACAGTTGGGTAGAGTTTCTTTCACCTGATATGTTTGATCACCTACAATTAAATCGGTACCTGGGAGTCAGACAGCTGTTATAGGCTGCATCCTGGGGATATGTGGGAGAGATAAAAATATAATATATTTAATAGAGCAAGTAGGTCGACATATTATATTATAATTGTATATTAAACAACTAACGGTCAGAAAGGCGGGTCCCGAGAGCTAAAAACTAGATCCTACAGGCAGAAGTAGTTAATACACACATACACCCACACACGAATGCTTTAGGAAGTGATGTGGTGGTGGTGGCAAACTCCATACACAGTTTCAAATGTAAATATGATAGAGCCCAATAAGCACAGTAATCTGTACATCAACTGATTGACAGTTGAGAGGCGGGACCAAAGAGCCAAAGCTCAACCCCCGCAACCACAACGAGTTGAGTACTACTAGGTGACTACACACATAACAGGCATGAAAGTATATATATTCAAATGTAAAAATAACAAGCTTAGTTAAATAATATAAATAACAATTCCTCTTGGCTCTAGTATTTCAAACATTAAAGTTATTGAATGTGAATGCAGATCGTTCCTTTGGAAGAGTTAACAAACACCAACGAGATTTACTAAACGAAAATTAACGTTAAATTTATTTTGAAAATGGCAATATTACGTAGGTGGAATTATCGAGCTGTTAGCCTCATGTAGTGGCTTACCACGAGCTATGGAAAAGGAAAGCTGTAAGGCTACTAACAGCAGCCACAAGACATCTGCTCCTGTGCCCACTTGCGTAAAATGTAATAAAACAATAGAAACAGGAGAGAAAAAACACAGACAAATCAATAGACAATGAGATAGATATTTTGCGTCCAGACAATACTTTTTCCCAGTGCTGGGGAGACCCGGATGTCTCGACTTTCACGCTGATAGGGCAAGCAGGCTTCCCTCCAGTTTCGTTTCCACCAATGGCAGTGTTTTCCCTTCGGTGCCGTTTTAGCCAATGGCAGAGCTCTCCTGGCATCATCATTGTCAGTGGCAGAAATTCCTATTAGTTTCTCGACTAACGAGTAAATGAGTGTTTTTCTAAATACCAATATTTTATCTTATACACTCATCATAACTTGCAGATACGAGCTTAAAAAGTTAATTTGTATATCTCTTTTATCAATACTCGCACCTTGTCTAATTACCTAAACTGTTCTTTGTTAATGGCATCTCATCTCTAGGACTCTCTTTCCAGTCTCCCTCATCTTAGTTCATATGTATTTTGTTATATTCGTATTTTTTTCGAGTAAATTTTCTATGCACTGCCATTGTACATATCTGAACATCTTTGCGAAACAACAGAATATTCCTGAAACACGGAGTCATCCGTAGACGAATATCTAAGCAAAGGCCGTCATTTTATCCCGGGATTACATCAATTGAGAGAGATTCGGATTACATTTAATGTCTGCCTCGATGACCATAATAATCTCACCAGATTCCTATCAGCTAAAATACCTGGTTACAGAGCAAAAGGTGATAACGTCAATGAAATAAGCCACACTGGAGCTGAAGGTATTTTGTGGGTCGCCTTCCTGTCACAGTGGCTGAGTTGTCTGGCGTTACTTCAGTAAACTGTTCCGGCCCCGAATCAAAGCGAGTGAAATTCTTTCAGTTAAAGGTCTTTTGGCCTCCGTACTTGTGTCGAGAGTGGAAACATGTAGTTCACAGTGTATGATGACTTGAGATTACTCTCGTTGATAAAATATGGAATGTAACGCTTGAGCCTTTGATCCAGTCAAAGGTTAAGGGCTTTTTCTTTTTTACACAGATGGGTACATGAGAAGATGACTTCTGGCTCTAGCAGGATGAGAGCTTTCCCTTCCCATAGCTCATGGTAAGCCTTGCTTTACTAGTTTTCACTAGATCTCTATATCTATCTATCTATCTATCTCTATATCTATCTCTATATCTATCTATCTCTATATCTATCTATCTATCTATCTATCTATCTATCTATCTATCTATCTATCTATCTATCTATCTATCTATCTATCTATATCTATATCTATATCTATATCTATATCTATATCTATATCTCTCTCTCTCTCTCTCTCTCTCTCTCTCTCTCTCTCTCTCTCTCTCTCTCTCTCTCTCTCTCTCTCTCTCTCTCTCTCTCTCTCTCTCTCTCTCTCTCTCTCTCTCTCTCTCTCTCTCTCTCTCTCTCTCTCTCTCTCTCTCTCTCTCTCTCTCTCTCACAATATCTTACTATAGTGTGTGATATGGTGAATAGGCGAGTAAGGTGAATATTTGGAGTCTTCTCTTCTTGCACTGCTGAACTGATGATGGTGATGATAATGATGATTATCATCATAATCTTTATTATTACCAAATTCATCATCATCATTATCATAATTATCATTCTGACTATCTTCATCATCGTTATCGTTACCATAATTATCATCATTCTTATCACCACAGTCATCATTATCAGCAGCATCGTGATGATAATGATGATGGAGCTACCTCCTACAGTCTCGTAGTGCTTGAATGAAGGTGAAGGAAAGACGCAATATATGTGTGTTTAAAAAAAATCAGATGCAGCTCACATCCTTTATCAAGGTGCTGTTGACAATGTTGTGGACATTGTATACATTATACAAAACAATGTATACAGCAACTTGATAAAGGATATAGGTTACATCCGAAAAATTGGGGTTTTAATTCACTTACACATATATATTGGGTTATTCCTTCATCTTCGATAATAATGACAATACTTATGATGATGATGATGATGATGATAATGGTCATGATGATGAAAATGATGCTTAGTTCAGCAACTCTCACACACCTGCCTACCTTAACAGCGAGAACTCTTGAGAAATATGCCTCTCATAACACTACTTTCACAACTCTTCATTAATCATCAAACCATCAAATTTATCATCGCTTCAAATGTGTCCTATAATAAAATGGCTTCATATAAAAGCACGTTCATCAAATAATATATATATACACAATTTCGGTGGTAAATGTGCGAGCCCAACGATCAAACGTGATTAAAAAAATTGCACAAATCTGGTCTTGATTTATAGTATAGAAAACTATACATGAATACACTATGGGACAAAAACAATGATATTAGGAAAAAATTATGGATGCGAGGGTAGAAATAGCCTAAGCTGCTCTATCCTTTTGGGATGTACTTCATTTTCTCAGTAAACTTATTTGAACTTGAATTATGGATTAAAATTTTGCATTTTGTATGTTTAGAAGTTAAATCTTCTGTTAAATATCCGAGGCTTACGGCAAAAAGGAAGAGGCGGAATGTTTCATATGGCGTGCTGAGGGGTCGGTGTTCGAGCCTCTATTTCCTCTCATGAGAGAGGAAATATAGGGTGTTCAAAATATGATTTAACACAGTAACTGTGATAAGAGACTACGGTGCCAGAAATACGGAACCGTACGTCAAGAGAAGAGGCATTCAGCTCCCAATTTCCTTATTGCAAGAGTCATGAAAAGAGCGTACTTGGCCGGGAGAACAATATGCAGCCTCGCACACGCAGGTGTAGGATCAGGCAGATGGGTCAGACGAACAGCTTTTCAACTGCATTAAAAATTATTTATAGTAGGGGGGCATGGCTTATATACGTCATGTCGGCATGAATTATACACATCACGGCCATATATTATATACATCAAGAACATGTATTATGCACATTAGGGGGGGATGAATTATAATCAGTTTCATCAATATATACATCAGGGGAATGACTGAATGAATACAATATACCTTCATCAGCCAATTAGTATTTGTAATGAATGCCGTTAGTGCATTTCCCATTCACTTTCACTGCCATTCTCTACGCGATGAGTGGCAGGTTAGCATTCGGCACGCGACGTGAATTGTTCAGGTATTGCATTTCATTTATACGAGAATTGATATCATTGCCGCAGATGTTGTAAATGTGATAAATGTTGCAAATTGATAACTGCGGTAAGTTTCAATAAATGCTGCAAGATAATTTATTCAATATTTTTTATTGGAATATGTAACTGTCAAATTAGTGATGAAAGGCAGATGGGTTGTTAACACCCCTTGCATCAAAATAAACTCAGGAGGCTTATACTCGCTAGTGAATATAGTGTGTTCTAGTTATAGTGTGCTAGTGACCCGATAAGCGGGTTATAAGGCCGGGATAGGCATCAGGTGTTGTATAAGGACGCAACATTTGCGTCAGCTGCACAGCCTAGTGCGTTGGCCAAGCCGCAAAGCCCCGCAACCAGTGCACCACCAGGCGTGTTTGTTGACAAGATGCAGAGTCAGATTATTTATTTCTCTCCTCCCCCCCCCCCCCATCATCCATCCACCCCCCTCCCCCACCCGCATCACCCCTTTCACCTCTTCCCTTCCCCCTACCTCCCAACACCCGTCTCACCCATCTCTAACACCTGCCGCTTGTGGACCAAACGTCACTGTGTACACCCCTTCCTCACCGGGTGTTTGTGCTACAGATTGAGTAAAACAATATTTTAGAGCGTGCTTAAGATACAGAGAAGTGTATTATTAGCATTATCATTAATATATTATCATTGTCATTATCGTTATTACTGTTTCTTCCACGTCACTGTAATTAACTTTGAAGTTTGAAAGATAATGCTGCTGAACTTTTTGTGTACACAAGACCAAGCTGGTGGGACACACCGGAGCTTTGATCCCCACTACGGACGCAGTCCTGGGGACGGTGACTGATCCCTCCTCCTTCTGAGGTATTCCCTCCTCCTCCTGAGGTGGTCCCTCCATGGGAACTAAAACTTGCCCGTGACAATACCCGTGAGTCTCGAAGCAATACCGCCGGAAGAAGGATTTAGAGGGGCCGGCACGATCGACTCTTTACAGACCTGCGAGCCACCCAGATAGGCCGGATATCTGGAGGTGTATAGAGTCCAGGAAAGACCAGCCAGATGGCGCTCACTCTGTACGACGTCCCGCCCGCCCCCGCTATATCTATCCAGGTCGGTCCCTCAAGTTTAATACCGTAAACAAATGTAGCGGGTCTGCCTATCCAAAACGTACGAACCCAAGCAACCCACCTATCCTATCTAGCCCGATCAACAGAAAATTTCAGCATTACGGTGACTTGGTTTTCTACCAGTCTGGTAGGTTTTGTGACAAATGGGACGTAGCAGATGAGAGGATAGGTTGACAGTCGTCCTTCCATCAGTCGGATGGCCTGCCGCACCTGGAGCTACCTTGAGGTTATCTTGAGATGATTTCGGGGCTTAGCGTCCCCGCGGCCCGGTCCTCGACCAGGCATTCTTTTTGTTACACATCCCCAGAAAGCAGCCCGTCTAACTCCCAGGTGTCTATTTACTCCTAGGTGAACAGGAGTATCAGGGTGAAAGAAACTCTGCTCAGCAGGGATCTAACCCGGAACTTCAGGACTATGATTCCCAAGCTCTGTCCACTCAGCTGTCAGGCCCCCTGACAGCTGGAAACCTACCCATAGGTTATTGACACCGGCGAGCCTGCAACACCTGCGACCCAGTAACACCGGCGAGCCTGCAACACCTGCGACCCAGTAACACCGGCGAACCTGCAACACCTGCGACCCAGTAACACCGGCGAACCTGCAACACCTGCGACCCAGTAACACCGGCGAACCTGCAACACCTGCGACCCAGTAACACCGGCGAGCCTGCAACACCTGCGACCCAGTAACACCGGCGAACCTGCAACACCTGCGACCCAGTAACACCGGCGAACCTGCAACACCTGCGACCCAGTAACACCGGCGAACCTGCAACACCTGCGACCCAGTAACACCGGCGAGCCTGCAACACCTGCGACCCAGTAACACCGGCGAACCTGCAACACCTGCGACCCAGTAACACCGGCGAACCTGCAACACCTGCGACCCAGTAACACCGGCGAACCTGCAACACCTGCGACCCAGTAACACCGGCGAACCTGCAACACCGGCGACCCAGCAACACCGGCGAGCCTGCAACACCTGCGACCCAGTAACACCGGCGAACCTGCAACACCTGCGACCCAGTAACACCGGCGAACCTGCAACACCGGCGACCCAGTAACACCGGCGAACCTGCAACACCGGCGACCCAGCAACACCGGCGAGCCTGCAACACCTGCGACCCAGCAACACCGGCGAACCTGCAACACCTGCGACCCAGTAACACCGGCGAACCTGCAACACCGGCGACCCAGCAACACCGGCGAGCCTGCAACACCTGCGACCCAGCAACACCGGCGAACCTGCAACACCGGCGACCCAGCAACACCGGCGAACCTGCAACACCAGCGACCCAGCAACACCGGCGAACCTGCAACACCGGCGACCCAGCAACACCGGCGAACCTGCAACACCGGCGAACCTGCAACACCGGCGAACCTGCAACACCGGCGAACCTGCAACACCGGCGACCCAGCAACACCGGCGAACCTGCAACACCGGCGAACCTGCAACACCGGCGAACCTGCAACACCGGCGAACCTGCAACACCGGCGACCCAGCAACACCGGCGAACCTGCAACACCGGCGAACCTGCAACACCGGCGAGCCAGCAACACCGGCGACCCTGCAACACCGGCGAGCCAGCAACACCGGCGACCCTGCAACACCGGCGAACCTGCAACACCGGCGAGCCTGCAACACCGGCGAGCCTGCAACACCGGCGAGCCTGCAACACCGGCGACCCTGCAACACCGGCGACCCTGCAACACCGGCGACCCTGCAACACCGGCGACCCTGCAACACCGGCGACCCTGCAACACCGGCGAGCCCTGCAACACCGGCGAGCGAGTACTCTAACCTTAAACACTTTTTTTATACAAAATCGATCAATTCATTTAAACTGCTACTCATTAGCCAAAAGTAATATACCATAGTATTGAGGTTGTCCGTGCACGGGGCCTCGATGGGTTAGCTGAGCTGCTTGGGTTCCTAAGTTTCTGGCGTGGCAAAACAGTTGCATTTTTTTACGGAGTGACAAATCGACAAGTGATGCTGCGGACACATCATCAAGTTGTTGGACACGTTCCTCACCCGGGTGGAGAGCGCTTCGGATTTGTAGTCCTGAGGTTCCGGGTTCGATCCCAGGCGGAGACAAATGGGCAAAATGTTTCTTTCACCCTGATGCATCTGTTACCTAGCAGTGAATAGGTACCTGGGAGTTAGACAGCTGCTGCGGGCTGCTTCCCGGGGTGGAATGTAACAAACAAAGGAGGCCTGGTCGAGGGCCGCAGGCTAAGCTAAGCCCCGAAATCATCTCAAGATAACCTCAAGATAACTACGACCCCAGAACCACACACTCGTGCTCGGCAGCGCTTCTCCTCCGTCTACGGCTCTGTCTGACGATTGATTGATTGACTGATGAAGATTAAGCCACCCAAGAGGCGGCACGGGCATGAATAGCCCAAAAGGCTGTCTGACTCCTGCTGGACGTCTATATACTGTAGCCATTACGGGCTCACTATAGGCCGTGCTACATGGACATTTCGTTCTGAGTAGCTGGATCTAAAACAACAACAACAATGGCTTGGCGCCGCCATTTGCAGCCCCGCTCCTGTGCCCTTGGGGACCCCAGCGTGCCCCTGGTGACCCCCAGCGTGCCCCTGGTGACCCCAGCGTGCCCCCTGGTGACCCTAACGTGCCCCTGGTGACCCCAGCGTGCCCCTGGAGACCCCAGCGTGCCCCTGGTGACCCCAGCGTGCCCCTGGAGACCCCAGCGTGTCCCTGGTGACCCCAGCGTGCCCCCTGGAAACCCCAGCGTGTCCCTGGTGACCCCAGCGTGTCCCTGGTGACCCCAGCGTGCCCCCTGGAGACCCCAGCGTGCCCCCTGGAGACCCCAGCGTGTCCCTGGTGACCCCAGCGTGCCCCTGGAGACCCCAGCGTGCCCCTGGTGACCCCAGCGTGTCCCTGGAGACCCCAGCGTGCCCCTGGAGACCCCAGCGTGCCCCCTGGAGACCCCAGCGTGCCCAAGACGTTTACAGCTCTCACGCTTCATCACGGTTCCTCCTCAGCGGACGTGCCCGGCGGGTGAAGAAGCTGTGTACACGTATGTCTTCCCACTCACAAGAACCCGCCCAGCTGTACGTGCAGCTGTAAGTGTACAACAGCTGATCAAATTACAGTAAGTTTGGTTGTAGATGCAAATTTATGAAACATGCACGTCTGTAGCAGTAGTAACATCATCATCATCATCATCATCATTATCATCATCATCATCACCATCATCATCATCATCATTATCAGCAGCAGCAGCAGCAGTAGCAGCAACAGTAGCAGCAATGGTAGTAATAACAGTAGTTAGAATGGTAGTTGCATTAGAACCAGAAGTTCTTGTAGAAGTACTAATTGTAGTGGTGGTGGTAGCAATATTGCAATAGCTATAATTGTAGCAACAGTAGAAACAACAGTCGGAGTAGTCGTTTCAGTAGCAGTAGTGAGAGTCTGACTGTTAGTATTAACAGAGCTAACAGAAATACCAGCCATGAACAATATCAACATACACCAGTATTATACAGACACACACAGACACCCAATACTAACAGCCGACTACAAAGTTTGTCGATCGAGTGAAGAAACAGTTAGGTTTCTGGGGCCAGTTTAGGAACTGTGTTAACTGGTATCCAAGTGGGTCCACTGGGACCTCCTCCTCCTCCTCCTCCCGCTCACCCACAGGCGCCGCCTCCCTCACCGCCTCCTGCAGGAAATCATTTTATCGAAACCATGAAAACTGTCGCTGACGTTTGGGCTCTCTCTCCTGTACGGCTGGCTGCACGCTCTCTTGCGTAAGAGAGCCTCCTGATCTTATAATTGGGATAAAAGATCTTCAGAGCGTAAGAAAATTCCTTACAACTTATTCCCATCCCCCCCTCCACTCCCCCCTCCCCTCCCCCATCTTCAGCAGTAACCAACCGCATGCATCGGTGTGGAAGTGCGCATGCGCGGAGGCGGGTTGAGTGCCTTACTTTCTGAAAGCGGGAGAAGAAGTCGTCAGTCGTGCTGCGTCTCTTGAGTCGAGTACACACACGCACAGAGGGCTAACCAACACAGTTTTACACAACGTTACCCCGTACGGAGGTTATCCCTCGCAGCGCTATCATACGCGTGATCATCACAGACCTACAGGATGGTGAGCAGTATGTTAATTGATAACGCATGGCACTATTTGTCTTGTATTTATTGAATTGGTTGTGTGTGTGTGTGTATATTCACTATCTTTTTGTATTTATTATTGTACCTGCGTGATGGAGCTATTAGCTCTTGGGCCCCTCCTTTCCAACCGTTGGTTTTCTAATGCATTGACTCCCGATCTATTTCTCCTCTATCAAATCTACTACGTATATATCTTTCACATACACACACACACACATATGTGCACACATCTCCAGGATGCAGCCCTTAGCAGCTGTCTAGTTCCCAGGGAACCTATTTACTGCTAGGTGAACAGAGGTATCAGGTGAAATGAACACTGCTCATTTGTTTCTACCTCGACCTGAAATTTAACCCGGGGCCTTAAGACTACGACCCGAGAGTGTTGTCAGCACGGCTTTCAGCTGTGTGTGTGTGTGTGTGTGTGTGTGTGTGTGTGTGTGTGTGTGTGTGTGTGTGTGTGTGTGTGTGTGTGTGTGTGTGTGTGTGTGTGTGTGTGTGTATGTGTGTGTGTGTCTGTGTCTGTGTGTGCGTGTGTGTGCGTGTGTGTGTGTGAGGAATTGCGCGCAAATAGATGATGTGTTCAGTTGGTTTCGATTCGAGCACTGTTTGGTTGGAAGGAGCGAGAGATATTGCAGGAAGTCTAGAAGAGACCCAGTGAAGAGAAGATGTGCTAAACGCTAGTCACTGAACACTGTGAACATCGGAGCTCCATGGCTACCTGACCTTCTACTTCTCATATTATAAGACACTGCCGGAACAAAGGTTGAAATTGTCAAGAGAAAATAAGAGAGATTACTACATGAAGTGCAAGGCTGTTATTGTACTGCTATGTGGTCCTGCGGGACGATTCGTACAACAACAGCCTCATTGGTCAAGCCCTTAAAAAGAAAACTGGCTTAGGGCTGTGCTGCGGGTGAAGGGGAGGAGGAGAAGAAGGAGGCAAACCGGCAACAAGTACAATCAACCCTCTAGATGGCCAGAGGGATACATATTATTCTCTCTCTCTCTCTCTCTCTCTCTCTCTCTCTCTCTCTCTCTCTCTCTCTCTCTCTCTCTCTCTCTCTCTCTCTCTCTCTCTCTCTCTCTCTCTCTCTCTCTCTCTCTCTCTCTCTCTCTCTCTCTCTCTCTCTCAATCTCTCTAACTAACAAGCGGAATGACGAAGAGCCAAGGAACTTGGACGTAATCCTACCAGAAGCACAAGAAGCTAGTCAGTAAAACGGAATATCGACAACCTCTTCCTCCTCTCCTCCTCCCCCTCCTCCTCCCTCTCTTCCTCCTCCCCCTCCTCCTCCCTCTCTTCCTCCTCTCCCTTCTCCTCCTCCTCGTAGTCAAACCAGTAGACACAGTAGATGCAAAGTTCCGGTCATCACAATGTTCAGTAACATGTTGATATATATATATATATATATATATATATATATATATATATATATATATATATATATATATATATATATATATATATATATATATACATATATATATGATTAAGGCACAACTCTCCTAAACACGAGAGTGAAGTATACAACTTTAGAACAAAACTTCACTCTCGTGTTTAGGAGAGTTGTGCCTTAAGCATAGACACAGTGTTCTCCCATATTAACAGGGACTTGATGAAAAAACGTATAAATGACCCCTCACTTGCTCTAGTGCTCTTGGGAGGTGGTGATCTTTGGAATATATAAATACTCCGAAATTACCATCTCTTTTAAGGGTCTGAGCAGGTGGTGGAGTGGGTTAAGGCGTACCTGTTATGCCAGTTGCTGGAAGGCTTCTGTGCTGGCTAGGGTTCGAGTCTCCTGGTGGGAAAGTGTTCTAAAGTTGTATATATATATATATATATATATATATATATATATATATATATATATATATATATATATATATATATATATATATATATATATATATATATATATATATATATATATATATATATATATAACTGAAAACTCACACCCCAGAAGTGACTCGAACCCATACTGCCAGGAGCACTCTGCATCTGGCGTACAGGACACCTTAACCACTCGACCAACACGACCGGACAAAAGAGGATGGTAGCCGAGGCTAATTTCCCATCCCCCCGCCGGCACTCTGATGGTAATCTTGGGCATGGTATTTTATCAAATCACCACATTCTTTGGAGCACACGTAAGGAACACAAATGCGAACAAGCCTGAACGGTCTACCAGAAGCACAAGACCGTTCAGGCTTGTTCGCATTTGTGTTCCTCACGTGTGCTCCAAAGAATGAGGTGATTTGATAAAATACCATGCCCAAGATTACCATCAGAGTGCCGGCGGGGGGATGGGGAATTAGCCTCGGCTACCATCCTCTTTTGTCCGGTCGTGTTGGTCGAGTGGTTAAGGTGTCCTGTACGCCAGATGCAGAGTGCTCCTGGCAGTATGGGTTCGAGTCACTTCTGGGGTGTGAGTTTTCAGTTTTCAGCTTCTTCTGGTAGTCCCTTTGTGTATCTATTTATACCTCAATAAACGTATTTCAATTTCGGTCACGTTTTTGAGGCTCTAAAGCACTGTAATGTCTTACTGTAGCTCTGAAGTTACTGTGATGTCTTACTGTAGCTCTGAAGTTACTGTGATGTCTTACTGTAGCTCTGAAGTTACTGTGATGTCTTACTGTAGCTCTGAAGTTACTGTGATGTCTTACTGTAGCTCTGAAGTTACTGTGATGTCTTACTGTAGCTCTGAAGTTACTGTGATGTCTTACCGTAGCTCTGAAGTCAGTCTGCTGCAAATTTGAGATTCTTGGCATATTCTACTGAATCATGTTAGTGCGATGTCTTGCTAGATCACTGAAATGAGTCTGATGTCTTAAATATAGAGCTGAAGTCTCTGTGACTCCTTACTGCAAAATTTAAATGATTCAAGAATCTTTCTTCAGCGTTAATGGTTCTTAATACAAAACTGAAGTCCCTGAGATGACTACCGCGGTGTAGAATGAATTATTCAGTCCGGGTTGATATCACTGTAATGCGTATTAAAGCAGCGTTGAAGTCATTGTATTGTTAGTTTGCAGCGTTAATACCACAGCGATGTGTAACTCCAATGTTGACGTCATCGCTGTGATTGAAGCATTGATGTCCCTGCCGGCGAGCTCAGGCTCTGAAATCAACATGTATCTCACTCAGTCATTGACGTCCCCCATTGTGTCTGACCCTCTGAAGTCTTACTGTAATGTTGAAGTCCCCGTGACATCTTACTGCCGCATTGAAATCACTGACACTTTGTACTTCCTCACCGAGGACACTGTAGCGTGCCACTGATGCTGATGCCTCCACACAGTTCCTCCTCCCGTGAAAAAAGTCCACTACGGGCTCACCATAGCCCGTGCTACTTGGAACTTTTGTTTCAAGTAGCAAATCTTAAACAACAACAACAAGTCCTCCCGTGGAAAAGTTCCGAATTACTGAATTTCCTGATTTACTGAACTCCTCCTAAACTGATTGACAAGTGGCTAAAAACACGCCTTTCGCGATAACGTTAAATATCGCCTCGAATTTCAGTCTAGCAGAATTTATATATTTATTTAAAACATAAATTTCCTTACTAATTTGTTTTACTTTTCCTGATTGTGGTTACGAATGACAACGTATTCTGATCGATTTTTGCTAAGATTATCTTACTTGGTATTGATTTATTGTTTGATTATAAATACGCGAGGCGTCCCTGGCGGTGGGCAAATTCTGTTTCATTGTTATCTCCAAAATAATCAGGAAATTCAATTCAATTTAGCACGAGGAAAAATAATCCAGATCAGATAATATTTTCTCAGGCATAATGGCGCATTCATGGAGGGATTAACCCCCATTTTCACCTCACAGAGAGAAAGCTCAGGTCTCACAGCAAGAGTAAAATGTCGTCCCACAAGAAAGTGGTAATTATATCTTCGAAATTCACATGTGATTCCTCTCCGCTCGAGCAAGGAAGACTCGGCTCCTCTTCGGTCTATGAATTAAGTGAGAAAATAATAGACTGAATCACCGTACATTCCGATTTCTCTCGGGCGGTTTGATTAAGGGTTGGCGTTACAGCCGAGCGACAGAGAGATATATAATTAGAAATATAGAAACTCGCTCGATTTGTAGCACCTATATCCGCTCTCAGCTTTATCAGTCCCTCCTGTAATAAATCACTCTCTTTCTCTCTCTCTCTCACACACACACGCGCACTTTTTAATAATGTAGAATTTATAGATTAAGTCAATATTGTTTATTTACAAATCGGTCGATTTCTGGCTAAATTCGCGTGACCTTACCCAAGGTCACTCGCGTGGATATATTTATTGCGTAAGCTAGTGGCAATAGAACAATTTCCGTTGACAGAAGACTTTATCGAAGATGTCGTTTCTCATGTGAGGAGGTTTTATGATATCAACCAGATACACAGAGCTGCCTACGAAGGTGCAGTGAGGGAAGTGAGGGGGTCCAGAGAGGTGAGGTAGGGTCATTATGAAGAGTTAGCCTTAAGCCAGTTTAAAAGTATAGGCCTGTATAGTGTATACAGTATACAGTGTATACTTTATCTAGTAATAATTTGGCATATGGTAAACCAATACTCAAATTTTTTATAGTCGAGGGGCAGTGTTTGATGGCTGGTGGAGCCACGCATCTAATACCGCTCACTGTTTACCATATATATATATATATATATATATATATATATATATATATATATATATATATATATATATATATATATATATATATATATATATATATATATATATATATGTGTGTGTGTGTGTGTGTGTGTGTGTGTGTGTGTGTGTGTGTGTGTGTGTGTGTGTGTGTGTGTGTGTGTGTGTGTGTCTTTTTTTGTAGCTTATATCTTTCATTATCAGTGTATTTAGAAAAGGGCGTCGTCTCTTTGTTTCAGTATACCACAAAATATATAGTAGTTTAAGTTCCATTCTCTATTTTTTAAATTATTCAGTGATGAAACAGCATTTTCTGATGATCAAAACATATTATTGTCTCCAAATAAATCAGTTTTACAGTCCTGTGAAGTGATGGAGACAAATGACCAGTTTAAGTGATTACATCAATATGTCTGCCAGTACAACACTAACTGAGGAAGCCCATTATCAAGTAAAAATTATTTTCGATAATGTCCTCTCTCGAGTTAGTGTTTAAACTGCATTGTTACCGTCGGTTTGTGCTGTAAACAAAACATAAATACAGTAGCCTGTGAAAAGGAATCCCTCAAAAATAATTATTTCATATTTTATACTGTTATTAACAAGCTTAGAGTTTGCCTTCCTGCTGCACATCTTAAGTCTTACTCGTCTAGTTTTCCCTGGAACACGATCCGACAATAGGTTTACCGCCATATCCAAAATTACTGCTGGGTGAATCGGGGCTAACAGTTAAGGGACGGTGGCTCTGACCAGGACTCGAACTCTGGCCATGGTGAGATTAGTCGATTGCAATTCATTGCTCCAAGGGAAGGTGTAGACTCTAAGCCAGACATCCAATTACTCTGAAAACTTTAACTATTGAGGAAAATGCAATGAAATCGAATCAGTTTACCATTATATAGCCTAAGCTACTCTATCCCTTTGAGATATATTTTCTTGTCTCCTTGTGTAAAGGAGGAAATATATATGTTTATCTCTCAGAATGTTCGGCAAAATGTTTATTGTTTGTGATGTGTGTCTATATATGTATGGAACACGTTGTACTGAACGGGGTGAGAATAGCTTGACCTACTTCATCCCTTTGTGTGCATTTTACCTCAATAAACTTATTTTCAATTTCAGTTTCTTGTCTCAATAAACATACTTGAACTTGAGGCCAGGTGGGTCAGGGGTCGTTACCGCCCAGGGGGTCAGTGGGGATCCGGTCCAGGTAAAGTCTGGACCTTAGAGACCTTAAGGTAAGGTCCAGGTAAGGTCTGGACCTTACTGGGCGGTACCGGCCGGGGGGGGGGGGCTGTCTGGAATATACCGTTGGTCAGGGACCTACTGACCTTGATTATCGCTCATTCACTCTGTCTGTCTATCTCTTGTTCTTTATTATCGGTTCCGACGAGTTCCCCAACTCTCTCGTTAGTTCACACTAGCTCGCTAACTCTCTCGTTAGTTCACACTAGCTCGCTAACTCTCTCGTTAGTTCACACTAGCTCGCTAACTCTCTCGTTAGTTCACACTAGCTCGCTAACTCTCTCGTTAGTTCACACTAGCTCGCTAACTCTCTCGTTAGTTCACACTAGCTCGCTAACTCATCCGTTAGTTCACACTAGCTCGCTAACTCTCTCGTTAGTTCACACTAGCTCGCTAACTCTCGTTAGTTCACACTAGCTCGCTAACTCTCTCGTTAGTTCACACTAGCTCGCTAACTCTCTCGTTAGTTCACACTAGCTCGCTAACTCTCTCGTTAGTTCACACTAGCTCGCTAACTCTCTCGTTAGTTCACACTAGCTCGCTAACTCTCGTTAGTTCACACTAGCTCGCTAACTCTCTCGTTAGTTCACACTAGCTCGCTAACTCTCGTTAGTTCACACTAGCTCGCTAACTCATCCGTTAGTTCACACTAGCTCGCTAACTCATCCGTTAGTTCACACTAGCTCGCTAACTCATCCGTTAGTTCACACTAGCTCGCTAACTCTCGTTAGTTCACACTAGCTCGCTAACTCTCTCGTTAGTTCACACTAGCTCGCTAACTCTCTCCGTTAGTTCACCCTAGCTCGCTAACTCTCTCGTTAGTGCACTCTAGCTCGCTAACTCTCTCGTTAGTTCACCCTAGCTCGCTAACTCTCTCGTTGTTTCTCACTAGCTCGCTAACTCTCTCGTTAGTTCACCCTAGCTCGCTAACTCTCGTTAGTTCACACTAGCTCGCTAACTCTCTCGTTAGTTCACCCTAGCTCGCTAACTCTCGTTAGTTCACACTAGCTCCCCAACTCTCCCGTTAGTTCACACTAGCTCGTTAGCTCTCTCGTTAGTTCACCCTAGCTCGCTAACTCTCTCGTTAGTTCACACTAGCTCGCTGAATCTCTCGTATGCTCTCCCTAGCTGGGTAGCTCTCGTTGTTTCTCACTAGCTCGCTAGCTGAATTAGTACCTCACTCACTGTTGTCACTTCTAGTCTGTCAAGCATCTCCAGGATGGAGAGGAAATAGAGAGTAAAGGAAAGAAAGTGGGAGGGAAGGAAGGAAGAAAAGATAGAGATGAGAAGGAAAATAGAAAGGGAGTGAGAAACAGAGAGAGACCAGTGAGAAACAGAGAGAGACGAGTGAGAAACAGAGAGAGACGAGTGAAAATAGAGAGTCTGGAGTGACTTGGCATAGAATACCACCTTCTTTCCGCCCGCAACTGTTGTTGTTGTTGTTGTTATAGATTCAGCTACTGGGAACAAAAAGTTCTAAGTAGCACGGGCTATGGTGAGCCCGTTGTGGACTTACCTGGCACAGGAGCGGGGCTGTGACTTGCCCGCAACTGATTGATAAAGATTAAGCCACCCAAGAGGTGGCACGGGCATGAATAGCCCGTAATGCTCGCAACTGATTGATGATTGATTGATGAAGATTAAGCCACCCAAAAGGTGGCACGGGCATGAATAGCCCGTAAGTGGTGGCCCTTTTGAGCCATTACCAGTATCAATAGATAATACTGGAGATCTGTGGAGGTGCGACTGCACCCTGCGTGACGGGAGATGTCTCCCGGACCAAGTGGTGACCAGATGGTCGCCACTGAAGAGTCGAGAGAGAGAGAGAGAGAGAGAGAAGATTAAGCCACCCAAAAGGTGGCTTGGGCATGAATAGCCCATAAGTGGTGGCCCTTTTGAGCCATTTCCAGTATCAATAGATAATACTGGAGATCTGTGGAGGTGCGACTGCACCCTGCGTGACGGGAGATGTCTCCCGTTGGCCCGCAACTGTCTCGCACCCGGTAATATACTCCACCCCACGCACTCACGCACGCACACACACCCACCCACCCACACACACACAGAAGACCGAAGAGTTAGGGGGGACATGATCACCACATTCAAGATTCTCAAGGGAATCGACAGGGTTGATAAAGACAGGCTATTTAACACAAGGGGACACAGGTGGAAACTGAGTGTCCAAATGAGCCAGAGATATTAGAAAGAACTTTTTTAGTGTCAGAGTGGTTGACAAATGGAATGCATTAGGAAGTAATGTGGTGGAGGCTGACTCCATACACAGTTTCAAGTGTAGATATGATAGAGCCCAGTAGGCTCAGGAACCTGTACACCTGTTGATTGACGGTTGAGAGGCGGGACCAAAGAGCCAAAGCTCAACCCCCGCAAGCACAACTAGGTGAGTACAACTAGGTGAGTACACACTCACACACACATACCTGGTAGCCTGGTGGATAGCGCGCAGGGCTCGTAATTCTGTGGCACGGATTCGATTCCCGCACGAGGCAGAAACAAATGGGCAAAGTTTCTTTCACCCTGAATGCCCCTGTTACCTAGCAGTAAATAGGTACCTGGGAGTTAGTCAGCTGTCATGGACGGCTTCCTGGGGGTGGGGGGGAAGTATTTAGTAAACAGTTGATTGACAGTTGAAAAGGCGGGCCGAAAGAGCAAAGCTCAACCCCCGCAAACACAACTAGGTGAATACAACTAGGTGAATACACACACATGAGCCACCCATGATGGCGGCGGTGAGCCCCAATATTACCGAGGCTAGCCAGCATGGCCACCAGGCCACCGCCGCCACCAGGCCACCGCCGCCACCGCCACCAGGCCACCGCCGCCACCGCCACCAGGCCACCGCCGCCACCGCCACCAGGCCACCGCCGCCACCAGGCCACCGCCGCCACCAGGCCACCGCCGCCAATAGGCCACCGCCGCCACCACAAGTGACGCGGCAGCTTCCTCCACCGTGTACCATGTGTCCACAGTACACCTACACCAGGACCTGTTTTCGCCTGGAGATGTAGGTCGACTCCACAGGTGCTCGAGTTCCTGGTTTACGACCATAGTTGTTCCTTTACTTAAAACTCCGAGTTTAAGATGAGCAGAAGTAACATCAAGCGGTTCAACCTTTTCCACTGCCGCCCACGGGATGGGTATGGTGCCCACTGCCGCCCACGGGATGGGTATAGTGCCCACTGCCGCCCACGGGATGGGTATGGTGCCCACTGCCGTCCACAGCATGGGTAAGGTGTCTACTACCGCAAACAAGTTGGGTATGGGGTGAATAATAAGTTAACTAAACTTAAATTATTGATGGGCAAAGGGAGTGCGCACCGTTGTTTCATCCCGTTCTCATACCCCAGCTCCTAGTCCTCATATCTCAGCTCCTTGTCCTCATATCCCAGCTCCTAGTCCTCATATCTCAACTCCTAGTCCTCATATCCCAGCTCCTAGTCCTCATATCTCAGCTCTTTGTCCTTATATCCCATACACACAGAAAAGCACACACACTAATAATTATACATTAATGAGAAAGCCCACACTGGATTTGTCCCATGTACCATCCTAGTGCTATAATATAAGCTTTGCTTACCTAACATGTAATCCTGAGAGATCTTTTGACTGCTGCACTTTTATATATTACAATTTTTATTTTTATTTGTTAATTTACAAAGCTCTTATTTACTCCATTTTAAAATAGTAAAATCATAATTTGTTTATACTTACTAAAAGACAGAGATAGATGTTATGTCGTTCATAATTAAATATCGATAAACATGTGTAATTGTGAATTCACCTGTGTTTACAGCGGTTGAGCTTCGGCTCCTGGGTCTCGCCTCTTAACTTTCGGTGGATTTGTGTGCCTGTTCTTTAAGCCTTTGCGTTTTATATATCTGCTTTTGAACCTGTTTATGGAGCCTAACTCTTCATTAATATTGTGTTCCACTTGTTTACTGCTCCCTAGCACTGAAGAAGTTCCTTCTTGTGGTCCGTTTGGGTGCTCAATTGCAATAAGTGTCATACTTCCATCTTAGTGTATCTGTCAGTCTTGTCTAGTGCTATACAGCCGTATTGGTTTACCACTGTCTTCATAATTACATGATGTCTACCTTATTGATTCCTCTGAATATTTCGTATGTTGTGATTATGTCTCTTCTTCTGTCTTTCATTGACGTAAGGGGTCAATTGTTTTATATTCTCCTCTCACATCTGGGAGTAGTCTGGTGGCATGACTGTGAACATTCCTCAGCTATGTTATGAACTTAAGGAGATTGGTGGCTTCGTGCAAACGTTGCATATAGTGAAATTAGTCTAACGTATGTGCACAGCTTTCTGAATTATTGTTCATTCATATTTGTAATAGAAACCAAAAGACGTTACTTGGTTTCGATGGCTACTACCAGGTCTCTTTTTTTCATAGTCGTCATGACTCCTGGAATCTTGGTGGACGAGTTGGCGGTCTCAACATTATACTAATTTTTAGACATATTTTAGTTTATGAAAAGGTGTTTCTTACAGGTGATATATGCAAAATATATAACAGTTTCATTATTCCAAATATGCTCTGGAAGAGAAAATAATTATTGTACCTGGTAATTTTTTTATGAAAGTAGGAAGGGGTTTGATGTTTTATCTTTGGCCTGATGTTTGGACAGTCACCTCTGATATCCGTCAAACTAAACAATGAGAAATGACTGACAGCCAAAGTTTATTATATAGAATTTATGTCACTCTTCGAGCCAAGTAGTTTCCACACACGTACGGTTAACAGCTCCTGGTCTTCGTAGAGAGCCGTTCGTGAACATTTCTGAAGCTTGGATGACAAGAGACTTGGAACACCTGAACAAGACTAAGCACCTTTTGGCAGATCATAATTTCCTTTGATACCCAACTTTCATCTTTGATTATTGCATACGTCGAACGTCGAAGGATAGTATAGTCAGGGAGCATGCATGATGCAGAAGATATTGCAAGATAAATACAACATCAGCTTAGAGGTAAATTACTTAACATCGTCATATATATATATATATATATATATATATATATATATATATATATATATATATATATATATATATATATATATATATATATGTCGTACCTAGTAGCCAGAACTCACTTTTTGGCCTACTATGCAAGGCCCGATTTGCCTAATAAGCCAAGTTTTTCTGAATTAATATATTTTTTCAAATTTTTTTCTTATGAAATGATAAAGCTACCCATTTCATTATGTATGAGGTCAATTTTTTTTTATTGGAGTTAAAATTAACGTAGATATATGACCGAACCTAACCAACCCTACCTAACCTAACCTAACCTATCTTTATAGGTTAGGTTTGGTTAGGTAGCCGAAAAAGTTAGGTTAGGTTAGGTTAGGTAGGTTAGGTAGTCGAAAAACAATTAATTCATGAAAACTTGGCTTATTAGGCAAATCGGGCCTTGCATAGTAGGCCAAAAAGTGAGTTCTGGCTACTAGGTACGACATATATATATATATATATATATATATATATATATATATATATATATACATACATACATACATACATATAGAGAGAGAATGTCTGGCTGGCTGTATGAAGTTGGAAGGAAGACAGTTGGCAGTAGTCTCACCCAACTTTGCATAGCGAATGGTCTGGGGTACAGGACGGACATAGCCGGTCGGGGTCGGCTCTATTGGTAATATTAAGATGGGGTCTGGTTAAATAGTGACCCGCCCCCCCCCCACCACCCCCCTTACGCCTAATCAATGAAAGGTTGAGTCCCTAAATTGATTTACATTTTCTGAGGATATCACTTCTACTTTATTCATTCTTGTGTTCATGATGATATCCTCATAATGTAACCAGAATTTCCCAGTGCAGACGACTGATCACATGACCCTGTATGACTAAACATCCTGTGTGATGGGCATTTTTGCCATCAAGTAGCTAGTTCTTGACACACTCTGTACGTCCCTTCATATACTCTACGGTAGCTGCACAAATGCAGATGTACCTATATGTGTTAATAAAAAAAAGAAATAGGGGAGGGGAGAGGGGGAGGAGAATGGGGGATGATTGTAGAGAGGGAGGGAGATAGTGGAAGACAGGTGGAGAGGGGAGTAGGGGCGAAAGGGACACTACCTACTTCAACATCCACCTGCCCTGTACTAACGTCACCCTCCCATCCGTCTCTCGCAGTCACCATCATCACAACACCTACCAATAACCACCACAACTACCACCACCCACCACCATAACACCTACCAATAACCACTACCACCACCCACCACCATCGCCACACTAACCCACATCCCATTCGCGTGAAACCATTCAGAGTTCACTGACATTTCGCGCGCATCATCCGTGATATACACTAAAAGAAAGTCGATTCTTCAGCAACATTCCAGCACCGATTTTGCTCGGACTGCCTCGCCGCCTGTGCAACGTGTCTTGTTGATCATGCAACATGCCGGCCTGGTCAGCCCCAACGACCGCCTCCTAAGGCCCCGAGCTCGAGGGCTGAGAGAGGTGCCGGTAGCTGTGATTAGCAATACGTTGTGTAGAGTTGATTCTGTGGTTGAAATGCTGTTTGCCGAGTTTTTGGAAATCATTTGTAGAGTATTTTCTTAGAAAACTGAATAAATTATTATTATAATTATTATTATCCTTAAAATTAATATTATTTCAATAATAATAAGAATTATTATTATTATTATTGTAATTGTTATTAGTACTGACGTTATTTTAAAATCATTGTGTTTAAAATCATTGGGACGGGGGGGGGGGGAGGAATGGTGCCCAACCATTTGGAAGGTTCGGGATTGAACGCCGACCTGCATGAAGCGAGACCGTCGCTCTACCACCCATCCCAAGTGGTTGGACATCTATACGGGGAGTGATAGCTTGTTCCTTATGCCCCGTCTAATACCGTTGTACCCGTTACAATTTAACTATTCTGACATCTGAATTCTTTGTCGAATCTGGTCTTAAAGTTGTGGGTGGAGGTGGCTTCCTCAACTTCTTCTTTCAGAGCATTCCACTTGTGGTTACCCTTACAGGGTAAGATAAATTCTTAACATTTCTTCGGCTCATTTACGTTTCCAGCTTCGACCTGTGTTCTCGCGTTTAACTTTCTTTCACATTAACGAGGTTGTCCTTGTCCACTTTGTCAGATTGAATGATTGATGAAGATTAAGCCACCCAAAAGGTGGCACGGGCATGAATAGCCCGTAAGTGGTGGCCCTTTTGAGCCATTACCAGTATCGAGAGCTGATACAGGAGATCTGTGGAGACACTTTGTCAAGTCCACTCAATATTTTATATGTTGCAATCATGTCCTCTCTGTTTCTTCTCTCCTCCAGGGATGTGAGGTGTACTTCCCTCAACCTATCCTCATAATTTAGTCCACTTTGCTCTGGCACTAATCTTGTTGCAAACCTTCGCACTTTTTCAATTTGGGTTTCGTGTTTCGCAAGGTTCAGTTTCCAGACCGGTATTGCATATTGCAATATTGGTCTAACAACGTTTGTGTTGATTGCCTTGAAAGAGCTCTGGTTTATAGGTTGCTAAAGGACGTTCTAATGTTGTGGCAGCGTTTCATATACTGCTGATGTTACCCTGTTGGTGTGTGCCTCTCGTGATGGTGTTGGAATTATATCCAATCCCAAGTCCCGTCATGGTACCGAGGCTTCAACACTCTCTCCCAGCACGCGTCACGAACACGCTCCTGTGGCCAGTCACACTGGAATTAAATGGCTCAGTAAACTACAGACTCATTCGCTATATACTGGTGTGATAGATATTAATTACCTTTAACAACGAGTACAAAACGTGACTACAATATTATTACAACAACAACAACAACTACTACTACTACTACTACTACTAATAATAATAATAATAATAATAATAATAATAATAATAATAATAATAATAAAAGTAATAATAATATGGCAAGAAAAATTAATCATTGGGAGAAAGATGACAGTCGGGCTTGCTCTCGACTCACAATCGGGAAGTCCGGGTTCAAATCCCGAGCTGGGCAGAAATGGTTGGGCACGCTTCCAGTCACCTAATGGGGGCCTTGTTCACCAAGCAGTAAAAAGGTACCCGGGAGTTAGTCAGCTTGTTGTGGGGGGGTTGCATCCTGGGGAGGGTCTCTAGTTCGACCTTGATTGAGGGGGGTTCGAGCTCGATATAAGCCTAACATTTATATATACACTGGCTGCCTGTCCCCGAAAATTAAATTATTATTATTGTTATTATTATTATTATTATTATTATTATTATTATTATTATTATTATTATTATAACAACAGCAATAAAGGAAAATGTATAAAAATTAAATAATAAGCTCGGGTAAACTAAAGTAATTAAACTAAAAGGCATTCGCCAGTCCTGCTTCGCGATTTTCCCACGATGAGGGACTCGCCCATGACGCAGCGCTCTCTGTTGTCTGGGGAAAGTTTACGCCCGCTTTCCCCAGCTGAAAATGACACTCTTAGGGGGAGAAACACAATGGAAAGGTAAAGGTTCTTCCTGTTTTTTCTCGTGAGGTGTGGGAGGGGGGGGGGAAGTAGGGAAGGGTAGGTGTGGCTCAGGTTTTACCGGTAGTTTGTTGGATTGTTATATTATATATTCATATAGATAGGTTTAGTATATGCATTCTACATATATTAAAGAACTCATATGCATGGTCTCTCTCTCTCTCTCTCTCTCTCTCTCTCGCCCCACAATCTAAAAATGCCTTGTCTCCTCCCTCAGCGTGTGGTGGTGTTCCTGCTGGCGGCGACGGTGCTGCTGTCTCCGTCCGAGTGCCAACGGTCCAGGCTGGAGCAGATTGTGACCAACTTTGTGGGCAGTGTCGGCAACTTCGGCAGTAGGATCAGTAACGGCATGCTAAGGTAAGTCTTACGGAGACGGGTGAGGCTTTGAGTGAACCTTCAGGCGACGAGCCCCACAGACGCATTTGTAAATTTTTACATGCTGTTCATTCAAAACAGGACTTTTTTCAAATGTAAATTAATATTATAATACATTAGCATATTGTGCATATATAGGCATAGGTTAGGTTAGGTGTTTAGGTTCTGTTGGCGATTATCTGTATTTGTAGTACGTGGGTGAAGCATTTACAGCGTTGTGGTTCGAACAAAATTCGTCAGTGAAGCATTTTTTCCGGAAGTATTCAAACGAAATCAGTTGTGAGTCGTGTGTAAACCGTTTTTCATTCATAAACAGGGGGTTTTAGCGGGTGCATGGAATCACTTTTGGGTCTTTGTTTGGAGACGGGCAGTTTCACACGACTCACACAGCCCGTCCTCCAAACAAAGATCCAAAAGTGATTCCATGCACCCGCCAAACCCCCTGTTTATGAATGAAAAGCGGTTTACACACGACTCACAACTGCTGACGTTCGAACATATCCGGAACAAGTGCTTCACTGACGAATTTTGTTCGAATCACAACACTATAAATGCTTCACCCACGTACTACAAATACAAATAATCGCCAACAGAACCTAAACACCTGACCTAACCTATCCTATGCCTATATATACACAATATGTCAATATATTATAATATTAATTTATATTTGAGAAAATTCCTGTTTTGAATGAACAGCATGTTAAAATTTATGAATGCGTCTGTGGGGTTGACCGCTGGATGTAATGGACTTGAGTCGAGGACGGGTTGGTAAATGCTGTAACACAAATACAAATAATCGCCAACAGAACCTAAACACCTAACCTAACCTATGCTTATATATGGACAATATGCTAATATATTATATTATTAATTTATATTTGAGAACATTCCCGTTTTGAATGAACAACATGTAAAAAATTATGAATGCGTCTGTGAAGTCGACGGCTGGATGTAATGGACTTGAGTCGAGGACGGGTTGGACAAGTAAGGCTTCAGGAGAGTCTTTGGGCGATGAGTGAGGCTTCAGGAGAGTCTTTGGGCGATGAGTGAGGCTTTATTTAAGTCATCAGGGAACGAATGAGGCATCCAGCTCATCCTTATAAACAAAAAGTTAAAACATTCATTCGAATAACACTAATTGTTTCCTGGGTGTTACTCTATGTGTTTAGTACCAAGAGTCTGTGTGTTTTACATACTGTGACTCTGCGAGTCACAGTATATATATATATATATATATATATATATATATATATATATATATATATATATATATATATATATATATATATATATATATATATATATATATATATATATATATATGCATTTTGATGGAATAGGCTACCTTTTCAAACCAAAATGAATAATCAAATTTCTCTCCTGTTGTGGTCCTCAGGGGAGAGTATAATATATAAGAGAGCTTAGTTAAAACTTCATATGGTGCTAAGATCTAGACTAGAGTCTAAGACATGAGAGATTTATCACCACTATATTATGGCTACTCTTAGTAAACCCAACCCAACCTAAGTTAACCTAACCTAACCTTACTTTACCAAAATAAGAGATACAATTTTGTGTGTTATATATAGAAGGCAC
This sequence comes from Procambarus clarkii, assembly GCF_040958095.1. Taxonomy (NCBI): domain Eukaryota; kingdom Metazoa; phylum Arthropoda; class Malacostraca; order Decapoda; family Cambaridae; genus Procambarus; species Procambarus clarkii. Next base: position 38,630,556 of record NC_091167.1, read on the forward strand.
AGTGTGACGTCATAGATCCCACCGCTGCCACTGTAGATTTGGGGGGGGGTAGAAATAGCCTAAGGTACGCTATCCCTTTGAGAGGTATTTCTTGCTTATCTCAATAAACTTACTTGAACTTGAACTTGACGTCATAGTTGTATTCTGGCACAGGTTCTAGATTCTACCAGGTAGATCTATTGTGTAGTGGAGCTCCTTCGCTGACGCAGCCTACATAATCAAATGACAGCTCTCGAAATGTATGTGTTATATTCAATTTATTCCTCAGTCCACACTAAGTTACTAAACTAATTACATTTAATGGCATAAAATAATTAATATAAAACACGTATCATAACAAAGTGTGAATTGTCTCTAAATATTTTCGTAACAGGCAGGTGATAAAAGATATAACTCTATAAAAAGAGGAGATAACTCTAGCAAGCACCCATGATGCCTCTCCTCGCCCTTACAGGTCAAATTAATAGTAGAACTGTTTTGCAACAAATCCACAAGGGCCGTGACTGGGGTTCGAACCTACGTCTGGAATCGTAGGGATCCTACGTCTGGGATCTGGCAGCGTCTGGAATCTTCTCGGATCCCAGACGCTGCCTTAAATCCCTTGTGAATTTGTTCACTTCATACATCACGCTATTGTGATTTCTGCGTGTAGTGTAGTACAGTTTTATTTATTCATAATTGCAAGAGGATATGATTATATGTTAGTGGTGACCAAACTACACACTAGATCATGAAGGTTCGACGGCGCTTCGGTCCCTCTTGGACCATTATCACTTCATAATGGTCCAGGACGGACCGAAACGTCGTCGTCTCCTCATCGTCTGGTGTGTGGTTTGGTCATCATATCTTCAGCCACGTTATTGTGACTCATTGTTTGCAATATATATAGTAGTAATTAATAACAGTAATTATATGTGCATTATTTATAAAGCCACAAATGACTTTTTCCTTGGTTGGTTGTCATGTATCACAACTAACAACCTAATCCTGAGCCAGGACATTTAGTCCACAATAATTGCGGGAACAGTACTTCATTCCAAACGAATCAGAAAATGTCTCAGTCACGATCTTATTTTCACAAAGGCAACTTGGTTCCATATTTTGTTTTAATTGTGATTTTCCTTTACCACTGGAAGCTGCTGTAGGTCAGTCGTTGATGTTCAGTTAATACTTATAATGTGTACAAGATCGAAAAACGTCAGACGCAAAAAGCGTTCATCGCTGCCCATTAATTATGTCCTCCTTCCAGCAGGACTTTTGGCGGCAACAACAGCCTGAGAGAGGCCCCTGCCCGCCAGCGTCAACATCTCGCCAGACAGCAGCAGTCATCCACCGCCTCCGCTCCGCTGGACGACGACTCCTTATCAGCTCCGAACGCCCCTCAACAGACACACTCACAGCATCAACAGTCACAGCTACAACATTCCCATTCACAGCAGCAACAGCCATACCAGCAACAGCAAGAGCCCCAGCAGCAGCAGCAGCAGCAGAAAGGACCTCGGCAGGTTGTTCGCCAGAACCGCAATCGTCTATCTTTCCGACAAATGGTTGGCGGAACTGTCTCGAGGATTATGAACATGATTCCCAGGTTTCGCCGAAGATCCTCCAACCGTCACCGCAATACACGCAACGTCCAGGTAAGCTCTCCTCCAGGTAGCTCCTCGTATCACCAAGAGCCAAGGAGTGATTTCAGCGTCCAGGCGATCTCTCCTTCGCACGGTAAAAATCCCCATCCCACGTCCGTCCACGTTACTGTGAATCTTTTCGGAAAAGATGATAATCAGTCTGTGGATACCTCAAACCCCGAACATTCCCTCACCGTCACGCACTATTACAACCACTCTCTCGACGTTACGCACCATCCACACTATGAGACAGACTATGGCGGCTCGTTTACGGTGACAGAGGCAACGGACGACTTGGTGAATGTGACAGAGGCGGCAAGGCCGCCGGGGGCAGTGACGGATACGCCGGAGGGCTTCCAGACCTATAACTCGTACACAGACCTCACCGATTTCTTCAGCAACTTCGATGCATCATCATGGTGGCCTCGGAAGGGCTCACAGGTCCAGCAGGAACTTTTAGATAGTTTCCATAACCACGATAATAGCTACGTTATGGACTATAGTTACGCTATGCTTCCCTCTTCCTCGCAGCACAGTCCAGAGAGTTTTAGTGGCGGTGAGGAATCTAAACAGGTGGTGCGCAAAACCAGTTACAGTGCCTCAGGCTACAAGGATGGTTATCTACATGGCTATGACCAGGGCTACGATGACGGCAGGAATAGGGGTAGTCTAAATAGGAATCAGTGGAATTCGAACGTTAACACAAGGGGTCAGGATAGCGGCAGGTGGAATCCTGCCACTATTGACTACTGGGGGCAGGCCAGTAGTTCTGACATTAACAATAGGGCCAGTAGTTATGGTACTAACAACTGGGGGCAGGGCAGTAGTTTTGGCACTAACAACAGAGGACAGATCAGTCTCTCTAGAAACAACTGGAAACAAGGTAGTAGTGCAGACACTAACAATAGGGAACAAGTCAGTAGTTCTACAACTCACCTCAACGGGGTACAAGCCGGTAGCTCTGCCACTCATAATAAGAGGAACGAGGCCAGTAGCCAGAGGGATCAGGTGAGTTGGTACACTAATCAATTGTTGGGGGAGGCTGCCAGGTGTGGCGGCCGCTGCTTATGGCAGGAACTAATGAGATTTCTTGATCATTACAGCACGAGTGAGAGCACTGAGGTCAGCAGGGTGACGGGTACCTCGGCTTCAGCAGGGTCGGTGGGGCATGTGGTGCAACAGATGGGCAGCGGAACGAGCCCCAACACCCGACACAGTGCCTTCCCTGCCAACCTCTCTCCCCATCATAACCCTGTATATACACATGCAAAGCGACCCGGTATGATCCACGTCCATAGTGCCTCCCGTGGGCGGCCTCCCCATTACTCTCACAACATCCGTCCACTCCATAGGGAAGCCAAGCGGCCACCTTCAGCTTCCTGGGGTCAAAGGGACACACCAGAGGTATTGTCCCCAGGCCCACCTTATTCATCCTCCCCTGCCAGGTACCGTCGCGACTACGATCTGATCTTAGATAGTGGTCGGGTGCTTAGCGGGGCGACGGGGCAAATCCTAGGGCCACGGGGCCACTCAGACGATCATGGCAGAAGATCGAGACGCAGCTGAGATGGTCTGGGTGTCAGGTCATAAACAATCCTCCGCGCGACACTGCCCGAGGTAGTCACACATTCATAGTCGCATCACCCGCCACGCCCCGGATCCGGAGAATAAGTCCCACACCCTCCAAGTCGAGGATCTTCACTAATTTCGCGACGCTGGTATGGTCAACACAAACCTTCACGCTTACCCCATCCTCCCTTCACACTTTAGCGTAAAATTTCTCCTCCAGTCCACACATCTCGCCTCCAAATGTGGGTCTGTTAGTACAATTGTTTCTGCTTATAAAAACAACTCGAGATTTTATGATTTGCTTCTTCCCCTTCGACCATAATATAGGTATGCTTCTACTTTTGGATATCTTTTCTACGTTGATACATCCACAATGCTTCTATTTTAGGCCAAGATACCTAGTAATTGAGCTCTTAAATCACCCAAAAATGTAAATATTACAACCAATCATTTTTGAGTCTCTAAATGTTCAGGATTTTCATCTTCAATCATTCGTGTGTTGTGAATGTGTGGTACACCCTTTTCCCTTCACCCTCACACCAACACCTACACCACATTTCAACACCCCGTCCACACCTTCACCCATACGTCCACCACAACCCAAACACACCTTCACCAACACCTCAGCCCTACCACCGCACCTTCGTTTACATCTTACAGCCCTACCACAGCCCCTTCCACGTCCTCTTCCACATCCTCTTCCATGTTGTTGTTGAGATTTAGCTACTCAGAATGAAATGTCCATGTAGTACGGGCTATGGTGAGCCCGTAACCCTTTTCCACATTCTCTCGAAACATATACCACTTAGGGCTACTCATGCCTTTGCCACCTCTTGGGTGACTTAATTTTTATCAGTCAGTCAATCAATTCTCTTCCACGCTTCGCAAGACCAACACCCCCGTCATACCTCACCCATACAACACCATACCCTCACCTTAACAACCCCACCACATCCTCATTAACAATGCTCCATTACCTACACCCCAATACACCCACCACACCCCCCCCCACACCCTCACAAAAAGCGTCCGAATTCATCCACAAGCACGAGACATCTCCCGTCACGCAGAGTGCACTTGCACCTCCACAGATCTCCAGTATCAGCTCTTGATACTGGTGATGGCTCGAAAGGGCCACCACTTACGAGCTATTCATGCCCGTGCCACCTTTTGGGTGGCTTCATCTTCATCTTCTTCATCTGTTTAAAACACGGGAGACATCTCCCGTCACGCAGGGTGCAGTTGCACCTCCACAGATCTCCAGTATCATCTACTGATACTGGTAATGGCTCGAAAGGGCCACCACTTACGGGCTATTCATGCCCGTGCCACCTTTTGGGTGGCTTAATCTTCATCAATCAATCATCCACAAGCATGACTTCCGCTTCAGCCGCTGTACATAGCAGATCAACCCCTGTGTAAATAGGCATGTTCTGACGCACTTCTGATTTATAGGGTTATGGTAGCCAGTACGCTGCAGGCACACCAAGTAGTTCCAGTCTACGCCTAAGGTTTGCGTGACACATTGGTCAAGTGGCAAATAATTGGCCTTCATGTGATACTCAATCCCAGTCCCTGTGTTGAACAGTTCCTCTGGTGTATGTTCAACAGAAGTCCATGTGCTCGATGATTATCTTATGGGGGAAAACATTGAAGTTATTAATTTTTTTAGAACTCAACAAATGATGTCAATATATTCCTGGTTACATATATTTAATAAGTTGTGATAAGCAGTGCTGACATCTACGTGAAAAAAGGCTACACAGAAAGTAGACAGTTATAATAGAATAAATAGTAGATTCTCTGATATAAAAGTCTACTTTTATCTTGGTCTTTTTCTGTATAGAAGCTTTATTGTGAGGTTGAAGTTCATATCAAATTTTTGTAGCTGGAGGCTGTATTGTACCTTTGCATGAGTGTAGACTTATTGTGTCTCCCAGTAATGGAAGACAGCTGCCTGTCGCGCGAGGCTCCCAAGGCTCACTCTTCTTGCATGCCAAGAGAGCCTTGCGGAGCCCCGCTCCTCACCTGTACATACATCACTTGTTTAATGGGCGAGCGTATGTTCCAGGCTGGACCTGGTTCCATGTATTTATTGTGTACAAATATATCCTCTTCTTTACCTTGTGTGTTTTATCAAGTCCTGTGTGTGTGTGTGCTCACCTAGTTGTGCCTGCGGGGGTTCAGCTTTGGTTCTTTGATCCCGCCACTCAACTGGTGTACAGGTTTCTGAGCCTACTGGACTCTATCATATCGACATTTGAAACTGTATGTGTGTGTGTGTGTGACTATAAGGAGCTTTAAGTTGTTTATCTTGTGCGTGAGCTACGAGTACTGTACTAATGCAAACAGAAGCTAGCAGATAAATTGTTTGTCACAATGAAATGTGTGAAGCAAAACATGTGTATGGGGCCAGTAACACAATCAGTAGCCTGACAGACCGCTCGAATAAATTCCGTTAAAAGTATCTGGACGTTCAGCTTGCATCAGAGACCCAGAAACACTTCAGGATGTTACACGACCGAAAATCACATTCACTCCAAAACTCTACCACCTACGGGCTATTCATGCCCGTGCCCAACCCGTTCTCGCAAATTTAATAAGTCAATATTGACTTATTAAATATGTGCATAGGTGACATACTTAACATAATAGTTTCCCTTGAAAAACTTCATAGAAAACACCGACCTTACCTAACCTACTTAGTATGTTAAGATAAGCATCTTATTGCTTCGTAATTACAATTATTACCTAACCTATACCTATAATAGGTTAAGTAACAATTGTAATTACGAAGCTATAAGATGCTTATTTTAACATACTAAGTAGGTTAGGTAAGGTCGGTGTTTTCTATGAAGCTTTTCAAGGGAAACTATTATGTTTAGTATGTCACCTATGCATGCAACTAATAAGTCAATATTGACTTATTAAATTTGCGAGAACGGGTTGCCGTGCCGCCTCTGGTGGCGGTGGCTTAATCTTCAACAACAACAAGAGCATGTATGGGGAGTTAGAAGAAGTAAAGTGTAGGTATGTGTAAACTAATACAGACAAACTAAAGTACTACATTATATACTGTAAGAAAATTTAGCCATTTAGAGATAATCTAAAGTCAATTTGTAAATGACAAATTATCATATTACAAATTATAAAATATCAGAAATTCTTGCATCGTATCCATATTATGCTGCTAGTAGATAAATATGTAAATATTTTTGTCATAGATAGCGGGAAATCATCTTGATAAACTGTCAGCTTCACAAAGGGCCTTGGTGAAACAATCGAGATATTAACTTAAACATTTTACGTTGTCTAAAATCACATTCCCGATATTCTGTTCAAAATGCTATATAGTTAATACGTCCATGTGAGCACCGCTAAGAAGCTATCGATCGTCTAACAAACAACTAAGCCCAACTAAAATATCATTGCTCATCTTACATGATTGATAAAGATTAAGCTAGCCAAGAGGTGGCACGGGAATGAATAGCTACTAATCATCTTACATGTAACTATATGCTTTATAAAGGATAGATAACCCATAATAATGAGTTTTCCTTGGGATCTGCACTCCCCTGCGGCCCGGTCTCTGGTTGCTGGGAAGGGAACCACAGGGCAGAGAGGGAGAGGAGCGCACTTCCTCAAAAAAATCGATGTAGGGAAGGCGGCGAGTCAGGTGGCCTGACTCTGGATATAAACGATCGCCCAGCGGACGTCACCTCAGTTGTTTATGTGTGTGTATGTGAGAGAGTGTGTCCCGCAGTAGACGAGGCTACGAGTGCTCTGTCGACATGCTCGGCTGTAATTTGCATTCGTACGTAAACTAGTGTTTTTTGAGGGATTGGCGAGTGTGATATAAGAGTGTTAAGAGGTTTTGCATCTTCTTAAAAGATGGTATTGTGTTATAGCTTTCGCAGAACCATATAACCTGACGTGGTTTCATCAGTTTCATTCTGAGTTTTGGCTCATTGTAAATGAGCAAGTGACCATGAGGTGTCAACATAGTGAGTCAGTTACCACATATATTGATCAAGTGAGCACATATTGAGACCACATTTACCGCATAATGGATCCCGTCACTTCTCGATCAGCAAAAAAGGTAAGGCATCATTATGTTTCTGTATTCATTCCTAGAACTGGTCAATAGGCACAGCACCTTCACCTCCGTGTCTGTAGTGCTGGTGACTGTGTATCAACAACGCCTGGTGCTGATGACTATGTATCAACAACGCCTGGTGCTGATGACTGTATCAACAACGCCTGGTGCTGATGACTATGTATCAACAACGCTTGGTGCTGAAGACTATGTATCAACAACGCCTGGTGCTGATGACTGTATCAACAACACCTGGTGCTGATGACTATGTATCAACAACGCTTGGTGCTGAAGACTATGTATCAACAACGCCTGGTGCTGAAGACTATGTATCAACAACGCCTGGTGCTGATGACTATGTATCAACAACACCTGGTGCTGATGACTATGTATCAACAACACCTGGTGCTGATGACTATGTATCAACAACACCTGGTGCTGATGACTATGTATCAACAACACCTGGTGCTGATGACTATGTATCAACAACACCTGGTGCTGATGACTATGTATCAACAACACCTGGTGCTGATGACTATGTATCAACAACACCTGGTGCTGATGACTATGTATCAACAACACCTGGTGCTGATGACTATGTATCAACAACACTTGGTGCTGATGACTATGTATCAACAACACCTGGTGCTGATGACTATGTATCAACAACACCTGGTGCTGATGACTATGTATCAACAACACCTGGTGCTAATGACTATGTATCAACAACACCTGGTGCTGATGACTATGTATCAACAACGCCTGGTGCTGATGACTATGTATCAACAACGCCTGGTGCTGAAGACTATGTATCAACAACGCCTGGTGCTGAAGACTATGTATCAACAACGTCTGGTGCTGAAGACTATGTATCAACAACGCCTGGTGCTGATGACTATGTATCAACAACGCCTGGTGCTGATGACTATGTATGTATCAACTTCCAGGAGACCGTGAAATCCAAGCATAGTGTTGAAATTATTTTTTTTTTTAACAAATAGCGTTAGGGTTGCATAAACGGAGGCAAGTCAGAGAGGGAAACTGTTGCCAGTAGAGTACCGCAGGGAGTCTGTTCTGCCTCATATAATACACGTGGAGTCGCTGGATTGTTTTAGGCCAAGGCTAGACATATCGCGTCTATGAGGGGGGCCTGATGGCTGGGTGGACAGCGCTCGGTGTTCGTAGTCATAATGGTCCGGGTTAATTCCCCGGCGGAAACAAATGGATATAGTTTCTTTCACCTTTATTGCTGTTACCTAGCAGTAAAAAGGTACTTTGAAGTTAGACAGCTGCTACGGGCTGCTTCCAGGGGATGTGTGAGAGGTGAAAATTAGGATTAAGGACCTGCGCGAAACGTTATGCGTGCTAGTGGCTGTACAAGAACGTAAGAACTCTTGTATAAATAAATGAATGAATGAGTTTGGGTAGGTATAACTCGGAGCTGTCTCACGGGGACCAGTAGAACTTAAGCAGTTTCCTACATATTGTTTATATTGTTAAGACGGACATTGATCAATGTTACCAAGTCCATACCAGCAGAGTTGGTAGAGGCACCAACAAAAACACAGGCTGTGATGATTGATGAAGATTAAGCCTTCCTGAAGGGGGCATGGGCATGAGTAACCCATAAATGGTAGATGGTTGAAGTGAATATGATATGTGGTCGTGACAGAATATGGAGAGATTGATTGATCGATAAAGATTAAGCCACCCAAGAGGTGGCACGCATGAATAGCCAGTAAAATATGGAGAGAGTCTTTGCAACATTTTGAATGGAGTGGGGCGATTATTGTAATTAATTTGTCGGTTTCCGGGAATTGCCTTGACACTCGCTACCTGCTTGACTTTTTTTTATACTACTTTGTCATTAATCCGCGTGGATCTTAATGACCCACAAGCCTTGGGATAGTTGGTACCAAAATGTGAACCGTGAATGCTGGTGAATGCAATGGTTCCACTCCCGCCCACTCATTGGGTGGGGAGAACATGATAGGTAAAGTGAAGTATATGAAAATAGTTCACTGTAAATTGCATAAAGACTGTCCTGGTCCAGTTCTTGAACCCAATATTGAGATTTACATTAAACTGTACAACTAACTTATCAAGATTTTAATTTACTTAACAAAATGAAATTTGGGGTTCGGTTCTTGAACCCATTATGTGCCTCTGAAACCTTTTTCACTGCCGTCCACAGGATGATATAGGATGCACAATAAATGAATTGTGATAAACGAACTAAATAATAAATAATAGAGGTAACACAAGGTGGATTAAGTGAGAGGATGATCAACCGAGTGGATTTTCTTAGCGGTGAGGTGTTATGGAAACCCATACTCCAGTTTCCGTAGTACTCATAGTAACGATGTGGACCATCATATGTATATTGATATAATGGACAATTAGGAAGAATTTGATACTACTGCATTTGGACAAACCGGAAGGGGTTTTGTTTTATGTTGCTAATAAACCCAAATTAACCATCCTAGGCCCTAATACGTGCTATCTGTAGCTTATTATAGTACATATATGTACTAGACTAGGTCTAGGAATATTTTTAAGTTTGGTTTTAAACTTTAGATTTTTCGGACTATAAAGTGAATAGAACTGAATTCTAATATCTAATCCATTACGTACGATGGTGCATATAGTTACAAAAAATACTATCAAAAGTACTTTTGCTACTATCCGGAGCAAAAAAAAAATAAATCTTATCTGTTTGGAAACAATATACTATCAAAAGTACTTTTGCTACTATCCGGAGCAAAAAATAAATAAATAAAAAAATAAATCTTATCTGTTTGGAAACAATGAAAACATTGGCATCAGGGAACCGACTCGATCTTATCTGTAATTTAAACTCTCAATGATCGTTGGAGAAACTCAACTGTTCAATAGTCAGTTTGCCATCATTTGCCTTTTACAACATGTGGAAAGTATAAGTATTTTTTTAATGAAAGATATTAAATAATGATAAGGATAAGAAGTAAGGAACATTGGAGTAGGCCTACTGGCCTATTAGAAAGGAATTCAAACAGGAACAGAGTATTCGATCCAAACTTGGCTGCTTGTTTATGGAGCGCTTATGGCGGTATAGACCATGTAAGGCGTCGGTATGGTGAGAAGTACTCGCTAAATGTATTTTTATATGCAGTATTACGGGGAATTCTATAATTTCCTAAGCTGTTTATTATGTGATTAAAGTAAATATATTTTCCTTCGACTGTTTGAAAACGTTTGTCTTGTAAAGCCGTTGGTTTGAGAGATTTTAGTGAATGCAAACATGAAGTTTTGAGGCGAGTAGCAGCCCAGGTTCAGTCTCGCATACTGGGTTCAGATACTAAACCTTAATGATCTTCAAGCTGGGCAATTTACAATTCTGGTGAGCTAGTTACATTTATATGTTATTTTGCTTATCGTGCATCCCGCACTCACTCAGTGGGTGGAGATGGGGAGGTTGCAGCCACCTGCATGCACTGCCTGCAACAGGAAACTCTGGACACATAGATAAGATTCCTGGTGGTACATAATTTTTGAATGAAAACTTACACATTTCTTTAACATTTGTGATGAGTAATTCGTAAATTGTTATTTTTTTTTTAACAAATGTAACCTGTGTCCACAAAATTAGTTGCACGTTCTGCAATACAATCAGGGTGTGTGAATAGTTTTGCTGACACAGTTTACATTTGATGTCTACGTTGGCAAGTTGCGTAAACTCCTATAGACACAAAACTTTTGATATTTGACTTCTCTAACATAGCTGGCGTAGATTTCACTCGGGTAAATACAACAGACAAAAATACAATTTAATATTATATACTACTACTGCACCCATTCTATTTAATTGGCATTTGGTAACCTTGAAAAGGGCAAACCCAGTTCATTTCACTCCTGAGCTAAACATTAAGTACTGAACGAACGTTAAGAGAATCTACCTGTTCGAGCGAGGGAGTTGTTAGAATGATACAGCGAGGTTTGAAACGAGACTAAGCGCACGTACACCTTTGGACGGCTGCTATCTTCGGATAGCCAACCCCTACCACCACCACAACCCCCCTCCCCCCCCCCCCCCCGCCCCGACCCGCGGGAGACCCCCTCTAAGCCCACTTGGGAAGACACTGGCAATTAAGCTAACCCTTATCTTTCGGGAAACATTTGCAGATAATGAATTCTGCAAAAAGATGTGCTTGTCTCTCTCTCTTTCTCCCCCTTTTTTTCTCTCCTCTCTTTCTCTACTTTAGTCCTCTCTCTCTTTCTCTCTCTCTGGTTTAGGAATAGGGACGATCATTATTTTATTCCATGTCTTGGTAATCCGGCATCTCACGTGTTAATTATATAGTTCCAATTAAGTGTTTATGTGAGTTACATTCAGGCCTGTTAGAGCAGTATAATATTATCATGAGCCGCCCTAGCCTCCTCCCTCCCCGCCGACGGCAGATTTCCTCACTGTTATTGTCATAAATAATTCCTGGGCACGTAATCCCTGTGCACACGCACGCACACGTCTGCGAGCGCGACATTTCCACCGTCGGCTTCCACAAGTTTCAAATTCCATCTGATATCTTTCCGGGAATCCAACGACTCTCGTATGGATGGACACACAGTTGATTTAGGGTGATTCTGATCATTTATTAACGAGCGCCCGTTAGTGCTCACGGCTCTCTATCGATTTGCCAGGAAGTGGAGGATCGATATCTCGGAAATGTAGGTGAGACGTTTTGGGTGCGTTTTCTTACACCCGGTGCATCTGTTCACCTAGCAGTAAATTTGTAACTGGGAACCATTTATCTTCGTTAAGTTGCATTTCGGGAAAGATCTTTTTTTTTTCTTTTTAGACCTCGATAAGCCTACAAGTATAATAGTACAGTTAGCTTCGTTCTCCACCCACAATTGGGTATCCTGGGTTCGATTCCCTTAGAGAAATAGTTAGGCAGGTATAATGGTAGTAGTGAGGATATATACACTGAGAGGTTTACTTTAGTCCTGGACAATGTTTAGGACTAAAATATACCTTGTGGCTGGTCAGGAAGTTATTGTGGTGGTCTTAGTAACCAGCCCGCGGTTTATGGTGTTAATTAAACAGGCCACTAAACTAAGTTGCACTAATGGTGGTGGTAGTAGCACTAATAGTGGTAGTAATATAGTAGCAGTAGTAATATTGGTAGTAGTAATAGTGGTGAGAGTAATAGTGGTACAGTGGTAGTAGCAGTATATCATAAATAGTTTTTCACAGATTTGAAAAGAATAAAGAAAAGCATGATAGATTCACACATTAGTTCTTTTTATTCAAAACAAATAAATTCAATTCAAAATATTGTATTCACATATGCATTGTATATTTATAGTTGATTTAGTGTACAAGCAAAATATAATTTTGTACATTATTTATTTACACGATGAAAAAATGACCATATAGTTATCATACATATAATTATGATTTATAATTATTATATTCATATAATCATAATGATCTTATGTGCATAATAATAATTATATGAAGTGTTTTAGATACAGTAATAAAATAATACTGGGAAGAACACTGATAAATAAAATACAGTTTAGATTACAGTAATTGTTACTACTCTATAGACATTCAAGGATACATTATATCAAAGGCAGAATAAAGAACAAAGTCATCTATTTTTTGTACATCTAGATAAAGCTGCTTTTGTTTTTCCAGCTTTGTATCTAGTAAGACAAAAATGAAAAGCATTTCCAGTATAAGTATTTGGTGACATTTAGTGAGAAGTGACATATAAATTCGCAGAGAATACATAATAACATTAAAGCAGTTATATATATTTTTGAGAATTATAGGTTAAATATAGCACGAGTAATAGGTTAGATATAGCACGAATTATAGGTTAGATATAGCACGAATTATAGGTTAGATATAGCACGAATTATAGGTTAGATATAGCACGAATTATTGGTTAGATATAGCACGAATTATTGGTTAGATATAGCACGAATTATAGGTTAAATATAGCACGAATTATAGGTTAGATATAGCACGAATTCTCCCCCTAGAATTCGCTATAGAGGGTTGTTATAGCATTGTGCCCAGGGCAGGCTAGACGTTCATATACCGTACCTTGTGACCTCTGTGGGCACACATGAATGACTTAATTTATATATATATTTAGGGTACAGTGTATGCTTGTACCAAAAAGTATGTTTGTACATGGTACAGTGGATAGGTATTTACATTATTGCAAAGCCGCAAACATTATATATATATATATATATATATATATATATATATATATATATATATATATATACTGTATATATATATATATATAATAATAATAATAAAGGGTTAATTTCCGTTTCTATATATGTATTTTTTTTAATTTGGTTACTTTTCTTTTTGGAAAAATGTTTGAATGTGTAATTCTGATTAGTTAAAAACACACAGCGCATTTTGAACTATTTTTATGGCAGTTAAAGTATGTTTATTGAGATAAGAAATACATCTCAAAGGGATAGAGTAGCTTAGGCTATTTCTACCCCCCCCCCCTTGTGGCAGAAGGCGACTGAAACGCCTTGGGGAATGTAATTCCGTTAGGCACAATGAGTGGGCCCAATTCAAATATCTGTTGCACGGTATATACTGTGAAATGTTTTGTGAAACATTAAGACATTTAAAGTTATCTTGTCATTCTAATCAATGCCACACATCATCATATATCAACATTAATAAATATATATATAATAAACATAATTTATATGCTGTGTATAGCCTACATACACCGTTCATTAGTTTGAAAGAATACAACGTTTGTTTTTTATAACGTATACTCTAGTATCTCATAATATATGTTGAATACCTCCCTGTTAGTTTTTTTGGGCAGGGGTGGTGGGGGGGATGGGAAGCGGGGTTAGTGAAATAAACATAGCCTTTGTTCTCTGCAGGGTGCATAAATGATGGGTGAACTAAATTATTTCCAGTGTTGCTTGTGGTGTTTATATCCTACTGTCACCCTTAGCAAAATTTTGGTGCGCGGCCCGTATCCACATTTATCTTCCTCTCTTTCAATCTGCGAAAGAATAAAATTTAGGATTGGATGTAAGTATTTAACAGACCGGGATGGAAATATCTTGAGTAGATACCCCTGCCGGCGGCCGCATAGAAAACGAGAGTAACGTACGTGACGCTGCCTGAATGAAAACGAGATCTTCGATTTTTCGCGTTGATATCTGCGTATTGTCAAGTCTTGTAAAACCAACACGAAGTTCGCTATCACTATCATTCTCAAAAGTGTAATTTACAAAAATTACCAGCTTCAAGATAATTTTTTCCGAAGTCTGTTGCGCAATTTTATTTGTTATTTAAAAATAAGAACGTCTAATATTCTCGAACGTCCACAACACTGGAACAATTACTCTTACTCGAGTGGTGGCCGGACGTGTAATATTAATTGTGAAGTTGTTTTTCGCCTAATACTATGTTATAATCTGTTCGGCATCTGTCCGAGATTGGTGAGTTAGTGTTGTAAATGTGTATTGCAGTGAAAAAGGCATACTAACAAGGCAGTGAGGCGCTGAAAAAATATGAAATAACTGTATTGGTAGTCGTGGATTCTGTTGGCAGTAACATTCAAGGTAAATCTCTGGAGATTGTCATATATTTAGATGTATTCTGCTAATTCTGTATGCATGTAGAGGTCCTATAGAGCCCCTTGAGAGTCCATCAAGAGTCCATCAAGGGATGTGGGCGTCGGTGGGCGTGGAAATACACCATGGTCTTGTGCTCATCTCTGACGCCATTTTGTTTTTGTAGGGAAGAAGGGCATATCGATGGGGAAAAGGTTGGCATAATACTACATTAAATGCACTTTTTATCCCGTGAGCACCGTCTCCGGCTTCCGTACGGGTCCTCGGAAGACAGCCCTACGTTTGTCAAGTGCCATCAGAGAGAATATCTCTCAGAAATGATGGTTAAGGGCCACAATATGTAAGGTTGTGGGAGCCGCCTGGCATTGACGTGTGTGTGGGGGAGGGGATGGGGGGGGAGGAGCGGGCTGTAAACAAACGCACGTGAGCCAGACCCTTACCTTAACCTTTGCTTAATGCCTTTGTGTTCATTAATTTGATCTAGAGAATGTGCCATTTTTTCTATTAAGGTTTTTAAATTTTTACCCCCTCTGTGTAGCCTAAGTCTGCCAGTTTTATTATTTTTTTATTAATGGGTCATTGCATCTTGCATAGTAACTTTCCTTCAGGCGGCCATTGGTCCCATATGAGGAAGCTGTGTGTTTGTTTGATCGCTATTTCTGTAACCTATGGCTCGTCTTGAATCAATTCAGTGACATGTGGGATTCATATGTGTTTCTTAAATGTTCAGTACATGTGAAAACGTAGGCCAAAGTACATTGCCCAACACTACTGCATAATTTAAAAGGGATTAGCAAAGTGAAATAAAACATTAACATTAGTTAAAGAAATACTGTTGGGTCTGCATAGTAACTGGATGGGTGACTGTACAGTCAGCTTTCCTTCTTTGGGTGGATCTCTGTAAGGTTAATAAGCTTCATGTTTTATGACAATGTGAAACTAAGTTGCCTTTTGCAAGGATACTTTTAATTTATTGGCATGAGCTCAACTAGACCAAGCATGACAGATTTTGTTCCATTCAGTTTTGACATTTTTAGTGAGTATATTTAAAAGTATTTTGAGGTAGGGAATAGCCATTTACAGCCTGTGGCATTGGAGGAATTTTCTAAATTGGCTTTAAGGGGTGACATGGATGAAGTACAGTATATGCGTAATTGGGTGAAAGGGTTTAACAAAATATATGAACTATGTTTTAAGTGTATCCCTACAAAACAGAACACGAAAATATGGATACAATTTGAATAATTTTTTTTTTTTTTTTTTTTTTAAGGAAAGACTTGGGGTAAATACTGATTTACAAATAGGGCATTTAATCTAGAAAATAAACTACTGGGTAACATAAGACAAGGGGATTGATAGATTGTTTCAAGTGTAGTTTACTCACACGTCGATGAATTTGGCTGATATCAATAGGGTCTACCCACTGTTTTTTTTTCTTTTGATTAGAGCTTATTTGAAAGTTTGTAAGCAGTAGCATCAATGAGATAATATTAAAGTAGGGTTAAGTTATTAAAGGTGAACTTCCAGGTTCTTTTTTGGGTCCATTGTATTCATATTTTTTATTAATTGTGATATTGGGTAAATAGTAAACATCTGGAAGTTTGTGGATGATAAGGATATGATGTACATTAAATTTAAATGAAGATTCTTCTGAACTGCAGGAACACTTAAATTAAATAAGGATTTGTACAGAAAAAATGGTAAATGCAAGGTTGTGATGTAGATAATTGTAAATTCCCAAGTTGGACAAGATAATAGCAATGTTTGTCAACTTGAATATAAATATTGGCAAGTCACAAATATATAAATATTGTGAATGAGCAGTGAGCGACACCAAAGACCAAAAACCAAGCCTACAATGCATGAAATTATGGCAAATAGGACACTTGCTTATGTAATTCATTTGTTGGGGACAGGCAGCCCGTGTGTATTTTTTAATTATATATATTGTATACATACATGTAATGTAAATGTATTGTAATGTAGTGATTTGTGTGCATGTAGGGATTTGTGTGCATGTAGTGTTTTGTGTGTGTGCTTGTAGTGTTTTGTGTGTGTGCATGTAGTGTTTTGTGTGTGTGCATGTAGTGTTTTGTGTGTGTGCATGTAGTGTTTTGTGTGTGTGCTTGTAGTGTTTTGTGTGTGTGCTTGTAGTGTTTTGTGTGTGTGCTTGTAGTGTTTTGTGTGTGTGCTTGTAGTGTTTTGTGTGTGTGCTTGTAGTGTTTTGTGTGTGTGCTTGTAGTGTTTTGTGTGTGTGCATGTAGTGTTTTGTGTGTGTGCTTGTAGTGTTTTGTGTGTGTGCATGTAGTGTTTTGTGTGTGTGCATGTAGTGTTTTGTGTGTGTGCTTGTAGTGTTTTGTGTGTGTGCTTGTAGTGTTTTGTGTGTGTGCATGTAGTGTTTTGTGTGTGTGCATGTAGTGTTTTGTGTGTGTGCATGTAGTGTTTTGTGTGTGTGCTTGTAGTGTTTTGTGTGTGTGCTTGTAGTGTTTTGTGTGTGTGCTTGTAGTGTTTTGTGTGTGTGCTTGTAGTGTTTTGTGTGTGTGCTTGTAGTGTTTTGTGTGTGTGCATGTAGTGTTTTGTGTGTGTGCTTGTAGTGTTTTGTGTGTGTGCATGTAGTGTTTTGTGTGTGTGCATGTAGTGTTTTGTGTGTGTACTCACCTAGTTGTACTCACCTAGTTGTGCTTGCGGGGGTTGAGCTCTGGCTCTTTGGTCCCGCCTCTCAACCGTCAATCAACAGGTGTACAGGTTACCTTGAGGTTACCTTGAGGTGCTTCTGGGGCTTAGTGTCCCTGCGGCCCGGTCGTCGTCCAGGCCTCCTGGTTGCTGGACTAATCAACCAGGCTGTTAGACGCGGCTGCTCGCAGCCTGACGTATGAGTCAAAGCCTGGTTGATCAGGTATCCTTTGGAGGTGCTTATCCAGTTCTCTCTTGAACACCGTGAGGGGTCGGCCAGTTATGCCCCTTATGTGTAGTGGATGTAATGAGGTTCCAGGTTCCTGAGCCTATTGGGCTCTATCATATCTACACTTGAAACTGTGTATGGAGTCAGCCTCCACCACATTACTTCCTAATGCATTCCATTTGTCAACCACTCTGACACTAAAAAAGTTCTTTCTAATATCCATGTGGCTCATTTGGGCGCTCAGTTTCCACCTGTGTCCCCTTGTGCGTGTGCCGCTTGTGTTAAATAACCTGTTTTTTTCTACCCTAGCAATTCCTCTGAGAATCTTGTATGTGGTGATTGTATCCTCTCTAACTCTTCTGTCCCCAGCGAAGTGAGGTTTAATTCCAGTAGTCTCTCCTCGTAGCTCATACCTCTCAGCTCGGGTACTAGTCTGGTGGCAACTCTTTGAACCTTTTCCAGTTTAGTGTTATCCTTGACTAGATATGGACTCCATGCTGGGGCTGCATACTCCAGGATTGGCCTGACATATGTGGTATACAAAGTTCTGAATGATTCTTTACACAAATTTCTGAATGCCGTTCATATGTTGGCCAGCCTGGCATATGCCGCTGATGTTATCCTCTTGATATGTGCTGCAGGAGAGAGGTCTGGCGTGATACCAACTCCCAAGTCTTTTTCTTTCTCTGACTCCTGAAGAATTTCCTCTCCCAGATAATACCTTGTATTTGGCCTCCTGTTCCCTGCACCTATCTTCATTATATTAC
The DNA here is from genome assembly GCF_040958095.1 of Procambarus clarkii. Taxonomy (NCBI): domain Eukaryota; kingdom Metazoa; phylum Arthropoda; class Malacostraca; order Decapoda; family Cambaridae; genus Procambarus; species Procambarus clarkii. The sequence goes on from NC_091167.1 coordinate 38,649,135, forward strand.
ATATGGTTGGGTTAAACTCTAACAACCACTTGTTCGACCATTCCTGCAGTTTGTCTAGGTCTTCTTGAAGCCTCAATCAGTCCTCTTCTGTCTTAATCCTTCTCATAATTTTGTGTGTGTGTGTGTGTGTGTGTGTGTAGTGTGTAGTGTAGTGTAGTGTAGTGTAGTGTGTATAATGTTTTGTGTATTCATCTAGTTTTGCTTGTGGGGGTTGAGCTCTGCTCTTTTGGCCGGCCTCTCGGCTGTCAATCTATCAACTATTACTAACTACTAACTTATTTTTCTTTCCCACACACATACACCTCCAGGAAGCAGGTCATAACAGCTGTCAAACAAACAGGTACCTATTTACTGCTATGTAACAGGGGCATCAGAGTGAAAGAAACTGCCCAACTGTTTCTGCTTGCGCCGGGAATCGAACCCTGGACCACAGGATTATGTTCCCAGTGTGCAATCCACTCAGCCACCACCACCCTGTTGTCTACTCAACCACCAGCACCCTGTGGCTGAGTAGTGTTTTGTGTGTGTGTGTGTATGTGTGTGTTATAGCCTAGCTGTACTCCTGCTCATCTAGTTTGCTTGCGGGGGTTGACCTCTGGCTCTTTGGTCCCGCCTATCAACTATCAGTCAACTGAAGTACAGGTTCCTGAGCCTACTGGGCTCTATTATATCTAGACTTCAAGAAGTCAGCCTTCACCACTTGCATTTCATTTGTCAACTATTGTGACATTAAAAAAGTTCTTTCTATTATCTCTGGGGCTCATTTGGGCATTCAGTCTCCACCTGTGTCCCTTAGTGCGTGTGCTCCTTGTGTTAAATAGCCTGTCTTTATCTACCCTAACGATTCCTTTGATAATCTTGTATATGGTGATCATGTCCCTCGAACTCTTCTGTCTTCCAGTGACGTGGTGTACAATACGTATACAGTTGTATACATATGTGGTATACTATACATATATACTCGCCTAGTTGTGTTTGCAGAGGTTGAGTTCTGGCTCTTTGGTCCCGCCTCTCAACCGTCAATCAACTGATGTATAGACTCCCGAGCCTACTGGGCTCTGTCATGTCTACACTTGAAACTGTGTATGGAGTCAGCCTTCACCACATCTCTGCTTAATACATTCCACCTGTTAACTACTCTGGCACTGAAAAAAGTTTTAACATCCCTTTGGCTCATTTGGGTACTCAGTCTGTGTCTGTGCCCCCTTGTTTGCATACTCCTCATGTTAAACAGTTTATCCTTATCTACCCTGTCAATTCCTTTGATAATTTTGTAGGTAGTGATCATATCTCCTCTTACTCTTCTGTCTTCCAGTGTTTTGAAGGGCATTTTATGCAGCCTTTTCTCGTAACTCATGCCTCTTAGTTCTGGGACTAGCCTAGTGGCATACCTCTGATTTTTTTTTTTTAAGCTATGTCTTGTGCTTGAAACAACCCATCCTCTGAATTGACAGCATGGTTTAATACTAAGTGTAATAAGTACATTTCCTTACTGTCATATATAGTACATAATTGCACTTATGTGGCTGTTACATTTACCTCCCCATTTATTTTCCTCGTTTTCTGTTAATGCCTCTAACCTCTCCTCGTAGCTCTTGCCCTTCAGTTCAGGGAGCCACTTAGTAGCATGTCTTTGCACCTTTTCCAGTTTGTTGATGTGCTGCTTAAGATATGGGCACCACACAACCGCTGCATATTCTAGCTTTGGACTAACAAAAGTCGTGAACAATTTCTTTAGTATATCGCCATCCATGTATTTAAGGGGGCATCTCCCCGGAATTATGAGAGTTGTTGTAGGGTATTCATAATTTATTATCCTGATACATGTGAAAGGTGCTGCACCTAGGCCAAGTTTCAGCATCTCAGCCTAAATAGAGGAGAAAAAAAAAAATAAAAAAAATAAATATTTTTCAACAATGTTCAATTGCTTTCACAGCCCACAATTGTGAACCAAAATCATTTCTACGACACTCGCTATGACCTTACTATATAATAAAGATTGTCTAGTATGATCTTTATCCCAGATGTATTTAGTGCAATAATACAGATTTTTAAAAGTTTCCCAAAAACGTATGCAACAAAATGAAGTGTATCATTATTTATAAAATCAATAAATCTACGTAGATATGAAAACATACTACAGTTTTTAGAGGTGTAAACTCTACATATAATGTGCAAGTTTCATGTAAATTGAATAATAAATAAAGGCTGTGAAGGCAGATCTAGTTGTAAAAGTTGGAGTTGCGTAGCGCGCGACAAGTTACTCCACTTGTGGTCACTCGTGACTGGTGATTTACGCATTGCAGCCAGCTCGTATGGAGAGCTCGCATGCATCTAGCTGTCAATGCTTTTCTCTTGTTCGTTTGGTAAGTCATATTGCAGTACAAATAGCAAAAATAGCATGTTCTGGGAGATATTGTGTGAGCGCGTCAGCATACATCCTCTCTCCATGAGAGACACGCAGTCACTGACGGCACCACCCTCTCACTCACACGATACTGTTGCCATTTGTGTGAGTTTATATTCATTTTATGCGTAACATGTTATTTTCAACGCTATTACGAAAAATAAGACATCTACAACGTAAGATACAATACCCCGCGGCGCACTCACGCCGCGAAGACCAGATTCACGAAAGTTGCAGCGGGAAATTTGACTAATTACGTTATTTTTCAAGATATCGTTAAACGGTTTGGACCACAGTATTGCCAGAACGTTGTAGTATTTTTCGTAATTTTTCGTAAATATTCCATTTTTCATCGGATTTTCGGGTACCATGGCTCCTTAAAAGCAATTCTGAAGTTAGAAAGTGTGGCATAGGCTCCTCGCACAACATTCTTTGTGGTCCTTGGGTGATAGTTTTCTATCTAGAACCACCCCTAGATCTCTCTCTTTATCAGAATTCTTTAAAGATTTCTCACATAATATATAGGTTGCATGGGGTCTTTGTTCTCCTATTCCATATTTCATAACATGGCATTTATTAACATTAAATTCCATTTGCCAAGTGGTGCTCCATATACTTATTTTGTCCAGGTCATCTTGAAGGGCATGGCAATCTAAGTTTCTTATCCTTCCTATTATCTTAGCATCATCAGCAAACATGTTCATATAATTCTGTATACCAACTGGTAAATCATTTATGTAGACAATAAACATCACTGGTGCAAGAACTGAACCCTGTGGTACTCTACTTGTGACATTTCTACAGTCCGATACATTGCCTCTGATTACTGCCCTCATTTTTCTATCGGTCAGAAAATTTTTCATCCATGTTAGAAGCTTACATGTCACCCCTCCAATATTTTCCAGTTTCCAGAACAATCTCATATGTGGAACTCTGTCGAAAGCCTTTTTTAGGTCCAGATAGATGCAGTCAACCCAACAATCTCTTTCCTGTAAAATCTCTGTGGCTCGATCATAGAAACCGAGTAAATTCGATACACAGGATCTTCCAGATTGAAAACCATACTGTCTGTCTGATATTATATCATTTCTCTCCAGGTGTTCTACCCATTTAGTTTTGATTATTTTTTCCAATACTTTCACTAGTCAATGATACAGGTCTTCCCTGCTGCCACTTTTGTAGATTGGAACTATGTTAGCCTGTTTCCACACTTCTGCTATGACTCCTGTACACAGGGATGCCCAAAAGATCAGGTGAAGTGGAATGCTGAGCTCAGATGCACATTCTTTCAAAACCCATGGTGAAACTCCATCTGGGCCAACTGCTTTGTTCTTACTGAGCTCCTTTAGCATATTTTCCACTTCATCTCTTAAGACACCTCTATACACTCTGTTGTTGTTCTGGAATTCTTATCGTATCTGGTTCTCTGAAGATTTCATTTTGTACAAACACACTTTGGAACTTTTCGTTCAATGTTTCACACATTTCCTTTTCATTTTCCGTGAATCTGTTTCCTATTTTCAACCTCTGGATATTATCCTTTACCTGCAATTTGTTGTTTATGAATTTGTAAAATGGGCCCGGTTCTGTTTTACATTTATCCGCTATCCCTTTTTCAAAATTTCTTTCTGCCTCTCCTTACTGCTGTATAGTTGTTTCTTGGATCTTTGTATCGCTGGTATGTTTGGGGGTTTGGCCTCTTCCTATATTGATTCCATTTTTGTGTCTTTTGGTCTCTGGCCCTCTCGCAATTTCTGTTGAACCAGTCCTGTTTTCTGGCCCTGCATCTCGGTTTTGGTATGAATGTTTGTGTGCCTTCATCGTATATTTTGCAAAATTTGGCATACATTTCATTTACTTCCCTGCCTAGCAACAAGTCTGTCCAATTACACTCGTTTAAAAAATTTTGAAGTTCCCCATAGTGACCTCTCCATAAATCGAGTTTATCATCTGTTTCAATGTCCCCATTTTCTTATAGATGATATCAATAAAGCATATTTAATGTCTAACAGGACGTGGTTACTCTTTCCCAAGGGAGGAAAGTACTGTACTGGATGTCAAATATCTCTTTTTTTTTTTCTTTCCTGGTGAATACTAGATCCAGTACTGATGGTACATCTCCTTCCCTCATTCTTGTGGCCTGCTTTATGTGTTGATACAAGAATGTCTCCAGAATGAGGTTCACAAATAAGCATGTCCAAAAATCCTCCGTTCTTGCTTCATAGGCCTCCCAGTCTATTGCTTTAAAGTTGAAGTCCCCCAGTATCAACAGTAGTGATTTGTCTTTATCTGCTTGTACAATAATCTCTCTCATGACCATTATGAGGCCCTCTCTTTTGTCATCCAGTTCTTCCTTTGTCCATGTGTTGCTTGCTGGGGGGCTGTAGGCATTTAAAATTATCAGCTTATCCTGATTCCAGACCTGCAATGCCATTATGTCAATATCTCGAGGGTTTTCAAATATTAACTCTCTTACCTTCAGGTGTTCTTTCACCAGCACAGCCACTCCTTCCTTCCTAGTTTTCCCTGTCACGTCTCCAAACTTAATTAATAGCCCCTTGCGAATATGACTTCATTTAATATATTTCCTTCAAGTTTCGTCTCTGATAATGCGACAATATCTGGGACCCTAAGCTGAATTATATCTTGCAACTCCAAAGTTTTTTACCTTACTCCATCAATGTTGGTATATACAATTTTAAGGAAAATGTTCCCTTTCCCTTTGCTCTTTACTCCCCCTTCCACTACTGATTTTGTTCTTTGTTTTTATGTACCATTTCACAAGCTTTCCAGTCCCTGACACTTTTCAGAAAAAAGAATTTCTGTCTTCATTTCTATCCCCATTTAGACATTTTGCTTCAATTAGGTTCATTTTCAGCTTTTCTCTCTTCCTTTGAGAGGTCTTGTCTTATTGACCAAAGTTTGCCAACCTCATCACTCTGCAATTTCCTGGCATTTCTAAGCACTTCCATCATGTTTTTGACTCCATTAAACATCACCCTTAAGTGGCAGTTCTTGTGTTTCTCATATTTTCCTATTCTTCTAAAATCGCTGGCATTTTCCTTTGAGCCTTCTCCTAAATTTACTATTTTCTCTATGATTTTCATCTCTTCTACTGCTCTGTCCACCCTAAATGAAATTTCCTTCTCTAAATGTCCAAAAATTATTATGTACTTCTATCTGCAGTGTATTGTACTAGTTTACTGTTGGTAACCAGTTCTTTCCTAATTGCTTGCCTAATTTCTGCTTCTTATTGGTCATTTCTTGGCGCTGTTGGCTCATGTGCGCGTGTACTTATGCGTGTGTCTGCACTCACCTCACCTAATTGTACTCACCTAATTGTGCTTGCGGGGGTTGAGCTTTGGCTCTTTGGTCCCGCCTCTCAACTGTCAATCAACTGGTGTACAGATTCCTGAGCCTACTGGGCTCTATCATACCTACATTTGAAACTGTGTATGGAGTCAGCCTCCACCACATCACTTCCTAGTGCATTCCATTTATTAACTACTCTGACACTGAAAAAATTCTTTCTAACGTCTCTGTGGCTCATCTGGGTACTAAGTTTCCACCTGTGTTCCCTTGTTCGTGTCCCACCCGTGCTGAAGAGTTTGTCTTTGTCCACCCTGTCAATTCCCCTGGGAATTTTGTAGGTGGTTATCATGTCTCTCCTTACTCTTCTGTTTTCCAGGGATGTGAGGTTCAGCTCCTTTAGCCTTTCCTCGTAGCTCAATCCTCTCAGTTCCGGGACGAGCCTGGTGGCATACCGCTGAATCTTCTCTAACTTTGTCTTGTGTTTAACTAGGTATGGACTCCAGGCTGGAGCTGCATACTCCAGGATTGGTCTTACATAAGTGGTATACAGGGTTCTGAAAGATTCCTTACACAAGTTTCTGAAGGCAGTTCTTATGTTGGCCAGTCTAGCATGTACATGTGTACTGCGCGTGTACATGTGTGCGCGTATGTACACGTGCGTATGTACATGTACGTGTGTATTCACCTAGTTGTGCTTGCAGGGGTTGAGCTCTGCTCTTTTAGCCCGCCTCCAAACTGTCAATCAACTGTAACTAACTACTAACTAACTTTTTCTTCCCCCCCTCCCCCCCAGGAAGCAGTCCGTAACAGCTGTCTAACTCCCGGTTACCTATTTACTGTTGGGTAACAGGCATCATGCTGAAATAAACTACCCATTTGTTTCTGCCTAGGCTGGGGATCAGACCCCGGACCACACGATTACGAATCCCGAGTGCTGTCCACTCAGCTGCCAGGCCCCCACTTAACTACTAGACCCCCCGTGTGTGTACTCGTCTAGTTGTGGTTGCGGGGGTTGAGCTTTGGCTCTTTGGTCCCGAAAGAGTGTGTGTGTGTACGTGCATGTGTATATCCTCATGGAGCAGCTCATAGCAGCTGTCTTAACTCCCAGGAATCTGTTAACTGCCAGGTGGACAGGATCATCAGGGTGAAAGAAACTGCCTATTTGTTTCTGCCTTGGCTGGGTATTGAATCCGGGTCCTTAGGACTACGACTTTGAGCGTTGTCCACTCTGTTGCTGGGGGAGGGGGAGGGCAGTGTTTGTGTTTATTTGTATCTACAGAATCGAGCTACACTGTACAGTATTTGCTCTTGGACCCCATCTTTCTAACTAATTTATTTTTCCTCTATGTCTACAACATATATTTCTCAAACATTTTTCTCTCAAATTTTCTGACAAAACTTTTTAATATCCGGACAGAAATTTAGGTAACTGGAGATTAGGTTGTGTAAATTTTCAAGAACTACATATTTCAAGATCTACAGTATCAAACAAAAAAGGCGGACTACTAAGAGTCATGCTGAAATTTCTGCTTTAAATTATATTTTTCATTTGCAGTGTGTGTGTGTGGAACTTTAAATTGTTACTTGTGGCAGTAACTGGCACAATTAAATTGTTAAATTGTAACAATTTAACATTAAATTGTTACTTGTGGCACAAAAAAATTGCAAAAATTGTAACTTTTGGACTTCCCCTGTAAGAAATATGCTATCTGGATGTCTGGCTTATCCAGTGAGGGGGTCCTTCCTATATAGTCTAGATAAATAAGCTTGGATAGTATTTCATGTTAGCATAATGTTATATATATGAAGAGTTTTGACTTTTTGGGTCTAATTTCATACAAACTATGATGTTTGACTATTGAACTGCCGATTTTACTTTGAAATAATGTTAACCAATGTTTTTATTTTGACAGATGAAATCCACAATGGGGGACCAGCCCAAGATTATGGTGTTTCGGCCAACTTGGGACGAGTTCAAGGACTTCACCTCGTATATATCATATATAGAGTCTCAAGGAGCCAACAAAGCAGGTTTAGCAAAGGTATGATTACTGCTTCTTTCTGGAATATCTTGCATCTTTTGGTCCATTTAATCAGTATAATATTCAGATACAGTAATTGGCCTGGTAACTCTTTTTGTTGTTGGATCATTGTCACATCAAACACAAAAGTAAAGGAATTGCAGGAAGCCCATTGGCCCATATAAGACTGCTCTTTGTATGTACAGTATGTATGTATGTATGTATGGTATATATGTATGGTATGTATGTGTATGTATGTATATATAATATCTATCCATCCAGTCTCACTAATGTACTGTATATACTGTATCAACATTTGCTTGAAAAAGCTCAATGATCCCCACATTTATTATGTTACCCTAGTACCAGAGTCCTTCGGGTAAAGTCATGAATTAGACCAGCATGTAAAGCATATTTACGTGCATTGTAAAAATTATGCATAGATTGCACGATTTAAAGAAATGTTTAGTAAATGTAATCTTGTTTAAATTAGTGTCAATTAACATTGTGGTTGTACTGTGCGTTCATATTTTATTGTCTTTTTCCTTATAGTACATACATGTCGGGCAGCTTTTACATTTAAATTTCACTTCTGTGTCACTAAAAGATGTTAGTCTGTTTGTGATTAGGTATGTTTACACACATTTTATATTTTTTTTTTAAGTCTTGTGCAGCATCGACAGATGACTGCCAATTTTGTTATTTTATTCTACTGTATATATAGATATACCTGTATAGCCTATCCCTATTTGCGGACGGAACACCTCTTAAGGAAGTAAGATTCCTCAAGTGGTGGTATTTTGCCATATAATAGTTTAGGAAAATACAATTCTCGATGGGCTTACCCCAAGTTTTTATTTAAGAATTTTATTTTTCATATGTAGTCTATATATTTTTTGTTTTCAGCAAATTCCATTGCAAATAAGCTTGTTAATGTTTTTTCATTAGCAATGAATTAATTTTTTATGACAATTAATTTACTAAAGCTTAATTAATTTTTTTACCCTGATAGTTATCAGGACTTTGAAGATAAAATGAAACTAATACTGCATTGAAACCTGTCGAGCCCAATTAAATCTGTGGATGGTGATCATGTAAATACTGTGATGAAAGGAAATAACCACTAGGTCTTCACTATATTGCAGTATAACAGATTGTATTTATTCTGAGTGAGGGGGGGGGGGGGGATTGCCAAGCCATTACGACTATATAGCACTGGTAAGGGGTCAGGATAAGGATTTGGGGTGGGACGGGGGAAAGGAATGGTGCCCAACCACTTGGACGGTCGAGGATTGAACGCCAACCTGCACGATGCGAGACCGTCGCTCTACCGTCCAGCCCAAGTGGTTGGGTTTATTCTGATTGAGAATGCGTTCATTTCAGTTTTTGGTCATGTAGGCTACTGCTGTATAATAATAATTTTCTTTCAGCAAATTACATAGCCTTCCCGGCTTGGTGCCTTCTTTGATAATTACTTACTTCTTTCAGCAAGAAGCAAAGATTTTGTAGAACAAATTTTTGAAAGCTCTTTGGTATTAAATTAAAAAAAAATTAAGTAACTAAGCATCATTAAATAAAGAAAAATGAAAGAGAATTTGATATTCCTGACAGATCATCCCGCCGCCCGAGTGGTGCCCCCGCAAGAGCGGCTATGACTTGGACTCCTTGGACCTTACAATACCGGCCCCCATTTGTCAAGTGGTGACTGGGAAACAGGGGCTGTACCAGCAGATAAATATTCAAAAGAAACCTATGACTGTTAAGGAGTTTAATAAATTGGCAAATAGCGATAGGTAAGTGTTATGAGAAACTTAGTTGCGCCATTTTTTTCCCTAGATGATTTGATTATTTAACAAAAATTATTGACTAGAATTATTGACTTCAAAGTTATGACATTATTGGAAACAAATGTTAAATTTTTTTTATTGTCATTTTATTGTAATTTTGTCATCAGTTAAATAATCCTCAGATTGTAGCTATTATCAACATTTCAGTGTCTCGGTGCAAAACAAAAATTAAAAGTCCTGTAAATATATATTCTGTAATTTGTTTTGAATGATAATGTCCATGTAAAAAGTAAGAAAAAGTGGAAAAAAGTGTCTTTTGTGATTCTTAGAGGTGTAGCTGGGTGGAGTTTTTTTTTTTAATCTTTGTTCAATAGATGCCGCCCTTGTGTGTTTGGAAGTTATCTGAATGGTACACCATAGTAAGATTTAAAACACTGAAAATGTTCAAATAGCTCTTTTCTGGGGGGAGCCCCGTCGGCTCCCCGGAGCTATCCCAGGCTGATATGCTAATGTCAGACTTTGGCATCAGTCATGTGTATGGAGTTCTTAGGCCTACCGGGGACCACGGCCAGAACCGGGCCCCCTCAGAGAGGCAAGGGGAGCAATGGCCTATAGAAGCCCCCGTGTAGTTGGAAGCATTCTATGTCTACCATCGACCGGAACAGGCACCCAGAAAGGTAAGCGCTCCAAAACAAACCCCTATTCTGGTGAAAATTGCTACCAAAAACCGAACTAGTGGATAGAACTCTCCAACCGAAAACAAGCAAACTAGTGTGACGTCACACACTGCCGCGCCGCTGTCTGCGCAGCTCCCCTCTCCCCGGGAGGGGGGAAGGGGGAGCCCCAGACCCCCCGCGCCGGCTACCCACACCTCGGTTCTTGAGGCTGATGCTATAGGCGATGGTCGTGTGCTCTGGCTCCGGTGTCGCTACTGCACTGTGCTTTGCGTGTGGTGTTAGTTTTGTGGGTGCGAGAGCCAGGAGTTATCTTCAGTACTCGGGCTGCATGCGCCTAGGGCTGCCTTCCCTAGGTGCCCTGTAAGTACTGCCCTTGGGGCTTGGGGCCACCTTCCACAGGCTCCTCGGGGTCTGCCTCTGCTGGTCCGTTTTACCTTTCGGTTTTTCGGCCGCCTGTTGGGCTCTTGGGTGTTCTGTTCTCCCTTGTTACCGGCAGGTAAGAGGCAGTTTGCACTGGTAGGGGCGCAGGGTGCTGCTCGGCTTGTATTTCCCGACATCGTGGCCGGCTCTGTTCCTTGGGGTTCGCTGTCCTCTTGCGGGGTTTTGTTTTTCTTTTTGTTTTTGCCTGGTGGGGGGGTTCTGTCATTTTATTCAGTTTGTTTTTGCCCTTCCACTGTTCTCGGTGGCGCCCCCTGCTAGGCCCCCGTGAGTGTACACGTCCCTGGGGTTCAGCTTTAGAAGTTTGCTTGGTAGTTTTGGGCGCGGGTTTGCAGCACCCTGCCTGGGACTACCTGAGCGCGAGTCCTCTTAAAGTAAACGCTCAGGACCCTGGGAATCTCCTAGGGGGCGCGTGGGTCCGATGGATGTGACCCCGGAGTCCCCACTCGCTGTGTGCGAGTTTGAGGGTTGCTCGGTCCCCTTGTCTCAGGGTGACCCTCATTGTTTTTGCCTCTGCCACGCTGCCTGTTGGGTCGGTGATACTTTCGACCCTGAGTCCTGTGAGTGTTGCTGCTTGCTTGTGACTCAATTTACCCAATCCTCTGTTGATTCTATTCGGGTACAGGCGGCACGTGCGTTACAGTCTAGGTTTCGTCTGTTGCAACGCGCTTGGTTGGTTGCTTCCCCGGATGCCCCGGGGCTGCCCCGCTTTGCTTTTCGAGACCCGGACTTGGGGGTGGGGGTCGCTTCGATCCTGGTTCAGTTCGCACCTCCTCGTCCTTCCCCTTCTGTTCGTTCTGGTCCCCCGCCCCTGCTTCCGGCCCCGAAGCGTCTGAGGGTTTCGGGGTCGGAGCAGGGGTTACTTGATCTCGAGACTCGGGCAGCTTCGGGGGTTGCCCCTTCCGGGGGGGCGGCAGAGGCATTCGAGTCTTGTCTCCCGGCCGAAGCTTCAGGGTCTGACCAGTGGGCCCCCCTTCCTCCAGCTTTTCCGGCTGCTCCGTCCTTGTCTTGTGGGGTCGGGGCTTGGGAAGAGGACTCGGCCTCGGGTCCTGTGGTGACGGACCTCAAGGCTGGGGAGGGGCTGACTTGGGAGCCTTGGGCCCCGCTGGACCCCGCCTGGGTTTTTCTTCCCACTGAGCGGGGCTTATTGTTACAAGGAGTGGGGTTTTCTTTTCCCCCCCTCTGCGTATGAGTTGGATTTGGTGTCGGCCCCTCCCCGGGTTCGGTTCCGTGTTCCCCCGGGTACGTCGGTTCCGTCCTTCCGGAGGTTTTCGGCTTATCGCATCCAACCTGGTGTGGTGCGAGCGGCCTTTGCAGCTTACCTCCTGCGTGACCCGGATTATGCCTCGGAAATGGATCCGTCCACGTTCAGGTTTGGGACTTCGTTCCCTTTCTGGCTCCGTTACGAGGTTCCGGAGTCGTCCTGGCTAGCAGACTGCCCCTTGTTTAGTCTGGATTCCTGGCATTCCTTCTGTCGTTCCCGCACGCTGGAGTGGCGGGAAGCTTCCACGGTGCTTCAGGTTTTCCTGGGGGGTGAACTTGAGTACCTGAATGAGTGCTTGTTTGCCCCTGCCCTTCCCCGCGATGTGGGCGTTATTCAGCTCCATGTGCAGGTTCCCTCCCTTTCGGCGGCGCTCGTTGCGGAGGACTTGCGCGCCCGGGGCCTTTTGTGTTCGGCCTTGCGGGTCTTTTCCCTCCTGGAGCTGTCTTCGGATTGGCTCATGGAGGATGTGGGGACGCTTGGGTCCGTCCCGGGGTCCGGCACCTTGTCCTCGGCTGCGCCGTCGGCTGCGCCGTCGGCTGTGCCGTCGGCTGCCTTATTGAAGCTGTTCACGCCGATTTTGCGGGATGCGGTTTCCCTGTTCTATGCTTCCCGTCTCGCGTGTCGGCAGGCGGTGCTGGGTTCCTCCGTGGAATCTGCTTGGGCTCTGGCTCTTAGGCGTTCTTCCCCTTTTTGTCCTCTCCTGTTTCGGGAGTCGGCCGTGGCGCAGTTTATTCAGGCTGCGTCGGCGGCTTGTCGTCCGATGTCGGACTTGTTGGTTTTCCGGGGGTCCCGGGGTGGGTCTTCCCGGAAAGGTCGTGCCAGGGCTCGGGGTTCCTCTCGTCGTGGTAGGCCTCTGGTGTCAGGTTTGGGGTTGGCTCCTCCTGCGGACCCTCCCTCGTCTGGTCGGCGCGGTGTTCGTGCTGTGCGGGGTTCTGGGTCTCGTAAGGGTCGCCGGCCCTTTCGCGGTTTGCCCCCTTGACGGGGCGATTGGGGGGGCGGCTTGCGCTGTTCGCCCGCGCCTGGTCCCATGATTCGTGGGCGTTTCGGGTCGTGTCTCGCGGCCTGCGGTGGCGTTGGATGGCCCCTCCCCCCTTTGGGGGGTCGGGGCTGGCAGGGCAGGTTTCTTCCCCTGCGCTCTGTCGAGTCATCTTGGAGTGGGTACGCTTGGGCGTCGTCGAAACGACGACGTCCCTCAGATGGGTTTCCCGTCTGTTTCCGGTTCCGAAACGGGACTGCGCGGACCTGCGGTTCATTCTGGACTTGTCCCGTCTGAACCCCTGGGTTCATTGCCCCTCCTTTCGGATGACTACGCTGTCTCAGGTTCGGCTCCTCTTGGAGCCGGGAGCTTGGATGGTGTCCCTGGACCTCCGGGACGCTTATTGGCATGTCCCGATTCATCCGCAGTTCAGGGACTGGCTCGGTTTTGTTGTGGGGCGTCTGAGTTACCGCTTTTGTTGTCTCCCGTTCGGGTTGAACCTGGCACCTCGCGTGTTCATGCGCCTTACACGGGTTGTCGTGGCTCGTTTGCGTCTCCTAGGTGTTCGGGTGTTGGCCTACCTCGACGACTGGCTGGTTTGGGCTCCCAGCCAGTCAGCTTGCTTGCTAGCCAGGGATTTGGTTCTTTCCCAGCTCGCCGAGTTTGGGTTCTTGGTGAACTGGAGGAAGTCCCATCTGGTTCCCTCTCAGGTTCAGACTTGGCTGGGTCTCGTGTGGGACTCTCGAACCGCCTCCTTGTCTCTCCCTCCGGAGTCTCTCCTGCGGCTGCGGTCCCGCCTTCGTCTGTTTCTGGAGGGCCTTCGGGTCACCCGGCGGTTGCTCGAGGGGCTGTGCGGGAGCCTGAACTTCGCGATGGTGGTCTACCCGCTGGGTCGGGTTTGGCTTCGACGGCTGTTCTGGTTCCTTTGGGGTTCCCCCTTCCGCCTCTCTCGCGATCGCAGAGTTCGACCCCCGGGGGCCTTGCGTCGGTTGCTGCGTCACCGGCTTCCTCTTCGGGTTTTTCGGGGTTCAGTGCCTTGGCGCCTACCCGAGCCCTCGCTCGATGTGTACACGGATGCATCGTCTCGGCTGGGGTTTTGTGACCAGTGCTCACCAGGCTGGCCAGGGGCGTTGAGATCCGTCCTTCCTGTCGAGCTCACAGCACGGTGCGGGAGTTCGCGGCAGTGTGGTTTGCTCTGGGGAGGATTCGGGTGGCCCACGGATCGACGATTCGGCTCCATTCGGACTGCTCTCCGGTGGTTCATTGCCTGAACCGCGGGGGTTCGATGCGGTCCTTGTCTCTTTGGGGTTGGTCGCTTCGGGTGACTCGTCTGCTGAGTTCTCGGGGTTTGGCTCTCCTGGCGGTTCACGTACGGGGCGTGTACAACGTCTTGGCCGACGCCCTGTCTCGCTTCGTTCCCCTCTCCACGGAGTGGACGGTCGACGACGAGTCCTTCCGTTGGCTTTGCCAGACGTTCGGGCGCCCTTCCCCGATTGCGAGGCCGTCAGGGTCGATGCCTTTCGGCTAGACTGGTCGAGGTGGGGGTTCCTGTACCTCTTTTCCCCGGTTCGGCTGTTGCTCCAGGTCCTGACTCGCTTAGAGACTTACCGGGGGAGAGTTGTCCTTCTGGCCCCTTGGTGGCTGGCCCAGCCTTGGTTTCAGGCGCTGGTTGCTCGGTGTCCGAACCCGAGGGTTTTCCCGCGGCTCCGCCTCTTTCAGCAGATCGAGCCGGTACGTCACGTAGCTGGTTCGATCTTCTCCTCGAGTCTTCGCGTATGGTTTTTTTGACTCGAGTCTATCATCATCTCTATGGTGATCAGGTGGCCTCCTTGTTGGTGTCCCACCTGAGGGCTTCTTCTCGGCGGCAGTATGAAGTTTCCTGGCGGTCCTTCCGTTTCTTTTTGCGTCTTCGTCGTGTTAGCTCCTTGTCTGTTCGGGTGGTCTTGTCCTTCCTCTCGTGGTTGTTTCAGGACAGTCATCTTATGCCTAACACTGTCGCTTCGTATCGTGCGGCACTGGCGGAGCCGCTTCAGCTTGCTTTCGGTATCGATGTTACGTCTGCGCCGTTTCGCAAGCTGTCTCGTGCATTGTTTCACCTCCGGCCTGCTCATGCGTCACCTGAGCCGTCCTGGTCTTTGGACAGAGTGCTTGCTTTCCTTTCATCTCCTCGTTTCGTTGTGGCCCCTTCGGTCCAGGATTGTTTTTCCAAGGCACTTTTCTTGTTGGCTTTGGCCTCTGGGGGTCGGGTAGGGGAGCTTCATGCTCTCCTCCGGCGCAGGGGTTTCTGCTCTTTTGGTCGTGGTGATTTTGTTCGTTTGCAGCAGTCTCCTTCTTTTCTGGCGAAGAATGAGACTGCTGCGTTCCGGAGGGGTCCATGGGTGGTTGATGCTTGGTTGGTCAGGCCGGGGGTGCATCATGTTTTGTGAACGGTTGCGGCGCTTCGCCGTTATTTACGCGCCACAGCTTGTGTCCGGGGACGCGCTGTGGGTTGATAAGGTTTCCCTTCTTCCCTGTTCGCGGGTTCGGGTCTCTCAGGTCGTCCGCAGGGTTATTAGGTCCAGCCAGCCTGCGGTCTATCCCCGTGCCCATGACGTTCGTAAGTTCGCGGCTCTTGCTGCCGTCTTTGGGAATATGTCTTGGTCTGAAATTCAGGCGCGGGGATTTTGGCGGTCGAACAGGGTCCTGGCTGCTCGTTACCTTGTGAATGTCCCTGGGCCTCGTCGGGCCTGTGTTGCTTTGGGTCGGCGGTTGCAGCCAGTTGTCTCGGCTTCGAGTTGAGGGGTGAGCGACGACCGCCTCCCGGGTAAGTCCCTCTTTTTCTGTCTGTGGGTAGTTAGCTCCGGGGAGCCGACGGGGCTCCCCCCAGAAAACCAGCGTTGAATGTAATGAAACGCCATTTTCTGGGCGAGTCCCGGAGGCTCCCCGGCATCCCTCCCTCCCTCCGGTCGGCGTTTTTTCGCGTTTTTGACATCCAGCCTCAAGAACTGAGGTGTGGGTAGCCGGCGCGGGGGGTCTGGGGCTCCCCCTTCCCCCTCCCGGGGAGAGGGGAGCTGCACAGACAGCGGCGCGGCAGTGTGTGACGTCACACTAGTTTGCTTGTTTTCGGTTGGAGAGTTCTATCCACTAGTTCGGTTTTTGGTAGCAATTTTCACCAGAATAAGGGTTTGTTTTGGGGTGCTTACCTTTCTGGGTGCCTGTTCCGGTCGATGGTAGACATAGAATGCTTCCAACTACACGGGGGCTTCTATAGGCCATTGCTCCCCTTGCCTCTCTGAGGGGGGCCCGGTTCTGGCCGTGGTCCCCGGTAGGCCTAAGAACTCCATACACATGACTGATGCCAAAGTCTGACATTAGCATATCAGCCAGGGATAGCTCCGGGGAGCCTCCGGGACTCGCCCAGAAAATGGCGTTTCATTACATTCAACGCCGTTTTTTTTCGGCTGGTCCTCGGTATCTTCCCTGGGCATGGGGGTTAGGAACCACAGATACATTCTCAAAACTACAAAGCCTTTAGACTTTCACAGGCTTATCAAACACCAGGGCCAGAACCTGGTGTTGAGAGGCGAGGGGAACATGGGGATCTGAGATTTACCCGAGATAAGAGTAAAACCTCATGGAAAGTACAAGTGGAGGTAAACAAACTATATATTTTGATTAGAGAGAGAAATGATGCAAACAAGGAAAGTGGTAGTTTACTCAATGTCTGAGGCTGCCCAGAAAAGGGCATTTCGTTACATTTAATGCTTGATTTGTACACACACATTACAATATGACTTCATCTAGATTCTAGAGGATAAATTAAATATTTTCCAGGTATCGAACACCCAAACACTCATCGTACGAAGATTTGGAACGAAAGTACTGGAAAAATATCACCTATGTTTCCCCTATATATGGAGCTGATGTTTCGGGCAGCATTACAGATCCAGACGTTAAGGTAAATTGATGTTTCATGTCAACACAAATGTATCCATGGCACTCTGAATAAGAAACTGCTGTATGTTTTTGGATCATTAAAACCATGCACATTGATTGTGATTATTGTGTTTTCTCTTGAATTTAAAAAGTAAATATGCTTTTACTAAAAAAAATGCCCAATAGGCTGGACGGTAGAGCGACGATCTCGCTTCATGCAAATTGGCGTTCAATCCCCGATCGTCCAAGTGGTTGGGCACTATTCCTTTTCTTGTATCCCATCCCAAATCCTTATTCTGACTCCAATTAAGTTTTTCTGACCCCAAATCCAAATACCTTCCAAGTGCTATATAGTTGTAAATGGCTTGGCACTTTCCCCTGATAATTTCCTCCCCTTCCCTCTTCTACTTAAAAGCTCTAGTTACAGGTTTCCATGTTCTAAACACTTATTGAACATTGTAAATAGCGTGTTAAATACATTTTTGTGTACATCTACTTACATTTTGGATTACTGTATTAATATTGCTTATTGCACCTCTTATTTTTTTATTTTTTAATGTATATTTTTTTTTCAGGAATGGAATATTAACAGCTTGGGTTCTATTTTGGATTATGTTAATGAAGACTATGGTATTAGCATTGATGGAGTTAACACTGCCTACCTCTACTTTGGCATGTGGAAAACCACATTTGCCTGGCATACAGAAGACATGGATTTGTACAGGTATGTTTCCTGTATAGTGTCAAATCAACCGTTTAGTAGGCCCTAGGCAAGCCCATTCTTAATTATAATTCGTAAAATAAGCATGTGCTTAGTTTGCTTACGCATTACGGTTGGTTTGTATGTAGATCTTAGAATGTTTTCTACGTCTTGCTCGGGTTAAAATAATTTTTCAACCCCCAATAACTTTTATGTATTGTATTGAATGTGTTATCAATACAATGACGGGTCCTGATTATAATCTTTTTATGGACACATTATCACTAGTTCCTTCATATACACATTGCAAATGTTCTCATACAGGCAACCGTCACAATTGCTGTATCAAATGTGATTTTGGAATGGAATCCATTTTTGTTAAAAACATTTTTTTTTTCTGCTTTGATATTTTTGTTTATGGATTTGTATGGATTATTAAATCTGTGATTGGCAACATGGTCCAATGTGAATTTTGTAACTTGCATATAATTTTCAGATGCTGGTGTGGCATGAACATGATAAATTGATCTAAAGCTGTAGTGAGCAATCTAAAATGCATTGATGGTATTTTGAAGCTAGATAGATTAAGGAATGAAAATGTCATGTGGAGTACAAAAGTTAGTATGTAATAGAATGACGAGAGAATGTTTAGATGGTTTGGTTGTATTAAATGAATAGACGATGATATTGAGTGTTTAAGAGTGGAATTGATTTCATTTAAAAGTAGGAGAGGGAAGTTGTTCAGGTATGGTGAGTGAGTCTGTGAGGAGGCAGGGATTAAGTGTAAGCAGTGTCTGAGAAGGGATAGGGAATTTGTTTGAATGTTTGACATGCTTAAATTAATCCTAGGAAGCACCTCACACTTCGTTGTATCAATCAGTGAGGTCCTTTTATGGATGTTTTGCTTGAGTGTGACAGTGCCAATACTGTGTAATGATGCAGTATGTTGTGTGGAAGATATTGATAAATAATATAACTTTCTTTTCTGTTTTCCTCCAATTTTTTCTCTGCTGATGTCTACCTCCCCACGAAAATTGTAAATGGGGTGAGGGGGGTAGTGATTATGATAAATTCCCTATTTTCAGTTTAATTTTATAATGTACTGTATAAACATTCCTGTATTTCAGTATTAATTATCTTCACTTCGGAGATCCGAAGACATGGTATTCCATACCACCAGAACATGGACGTAGACTGGAACGGTTGGCCAATGGATTCTTTCCAAACTCCTTCAAGGCATGTCCGGCATACCTCCGCCACAAGATGTCTCTTATGTCACCACAGATTCTCAAACAGTATTCCATCCCATTTGACAAGGTTTGTGCAATAGGAAAGAAATGTTTACTGTCCTTAGTTTTAAAATCAAACCAATATAAATAGTTGAATTGCTTTAATTTTAAAAATGTTCACACATTTATAGATGGGTCTCTGCAAATGATTATTATTTTCATTTCCTTAGAAAAGATTAACATTGAGGATGTTAAACTTTTTTTTCTCATTGGTGCTTATTAGTTAGCACCATTAAGGTTTTACAAAATCTGTTGTAATTTTATTTAATTTATAACAAAATTACATTACAATATACAGCATATTATTTGCAAGTTGGTTTCTTGCATAATTCATCATTACTTTATTGAAATTATTTTAATGTTTTGCTTTGTCTTAAAGATCACACAGGAGGCAGGAGACATCATGATAACTTTCCCCTATGGCTACCATGCAGGATTTAATCATGGCTTCAACTGTGCCGAGTCAACTAACTTTGCCATGCCTCGTTGGGTTGAATATGGCAAGCGGGCCACCCAGTGTCAGTGCCGGTAGGTGTTTTTTTTTTTTTAAGTGCAAATTATGTTAGTCTACTGTTACAGTACTGTACTAGTATTGCTTATAATAGTGGCAGGGATCTTGTACACTCTAAAAGTTAGTTTTGGTCACTATGGGCATCCTATTAATGTATTTATTTGTATTTTATATACATTTTTTTAATTCTGTATATTTTGTTAAAGATGTTTTTGTTGTTGTCCATTAAGTGAAGTTGAGGCTGTTAAATATTAAAATATCTTCAGTGGCTAACTAATCCAGTCAGATATGCTGTTATTACACTAACTTAAGCTCATAAATTCAATGATGCCTTTTGTTTACAAACAAATTATTGTGTTGATGTGCTAAGTCTAGATATTAAGCACAGGGATGTTTCTAAGATTTGTTTATGTAAGGTAAACTTTGGAGAGGAAGATGGCTGAGTAGTTCTTGAGATACTGTACATTTACAGGCTTCATTTTTGTATTTTTATGGATTGAGGGATACATTATATACATGTTCATACAGCACTGGGACTTGGTAATAAAGCTTCAGAATGAAAATAATGAAAGATAATTTTGAAAAAAAATAAAAACTTGATACCATAAGTACTAAACACTAATCATTTACAATTAAACTAATACTATAAATATTCATAACTATGTATCACTTATAATGAATCTTTAGTTACCTTAGATTTAGCCAAATTTCTTGTTATATATGATTCTCTTAGGGAAAAGCCTTGATAACAGCTACCAATATTGATATACATCACCGGAACAATCGTGCACATCTTGAGGAAAAAATTAGATAGTTTTCTTCGAGGATTGCCGGACGAACCGGGCTGTGGTGGGTATGTGGGCCTGTGGGCTGCTCCAAGCAACAGCCTGGTGGACCAAACTCTCACAAGTCAAGCCTGGCCTTGGGCCGGGCTTCATATGGTAGTTGAAGAACTTCCAGAACCCCATCAAACAGGTATCGAGCAGGAATCTTGAGATCTTCTTGAGATGATTTCAGTGCTTAGCGTCCCCGTGGTCTGGTCCTTGACCAGACCTCCTATTTGTTACACACCCCAGGAAGCGGCCCGTAGCAGTCGTCTAACTTGCAGGTACCTATTTACTGCTAGGTGAACAGGCACATCAGGGTGAAAGAAACTGCCCATTTGTTTCTGCCTCCACCGGGAAATGAACCTGGAACCTTAGGACTATGAATCCCAAGCGCTCTCCACTCAGCTGTCGGGCACCGTGCACCAATGTAACTAATAAATATTTGCCACTTACCAATTAGCTTATACTGAATAAATGATTTCCAGTGGGGACATGGTAAAGATCTCAATGGATACATTTGTGAAGAGGTTTCAGCCAGAGCGGTACGAACTCTGGCTGGCTGGCAAGGACATAGGCCCACATCCAGAAGACCCAACGCGTTCCTCTGCTGCTGCCCAGCCCTCCATAAATGATGTGCTTTGCAACAAAAAGTGAGTACTGTACATCTTTTGAGTCTTCTGAAGCATGGCATTTGTGGGTAATTGGAAGACACTTGAAATTGAATTCTTGCTTTTTTTTTTTCTTTTGCTATAAAGTAAGGATTAATATGTAACTTTGAACTATTTAATAGTTGATAACCACCATTTATGCTATATTTATCTTTGACTCTGGGACTATCTCTTTATATTGAGCTTCACACAACTTTATGCAACCCCATCAGTGACAAATGAATGCATTGCATGAAACACTCCTCCAAATTGCCTGCCATTGTGTTTTTTCCACCGATGCTGTACCAGTAAATTGTAATGAATATTTTTATAGCCATCATCGTAAGCATTATCATTAGGAAAAATAATGGCTTAAAAGGTTGAGGATATTTTAGATAAATATGACATCTGGCCGTTCACTGTGTAATATATTTTTACTAAAAAGCAAAAGAATAACAAAGATAGGGAAAAATACAACTTGCTTTAAATAATTATATGGTAATTCTTCAGATGTCACTCCAGATGTTGCTGAATAAATATCTAAATCTGATTTTGCATGGGTAATCTGATAGCAAAATGTTTTTTCATGTAGAAGTGCTTGTTGTAAAATGGTTTGGATTTTATAGGTTGTGCAGTATACATATGACTAAAATGGGGATTTTTGTTAATATCTTTGGCTACAAATATCTTCATTACCATTTGCTTGTCCAGAGATGATAATTATGCTTGTATACTTGGATTTCTGAGAATGCCCAGTCTTGAAATTCTATACACTAATCTGTTTTCCATTGCTTTGCTACTAATGCATATTTTACCATTGAGTTCTTCATTAAATAATGACTACTTTTTCATATGCAGCCCACCCTTTGACTATTATGTCTCGTCAAGCTTTTCTGTTAGCTTGTGCATGCGATAGCTAATAGTGGTACCCCTCAGGCATGGTTGTAAGTGTTGGAGCCGCAGTATATACAGCCATGGAAGGAAGAGAGTGCAGCAGATTGAGCCTAATCATCTCGATTTCTGCCGGGAATGCAAGTGGCTCAGGGATCTTGAGAGTGTGGCTTGTGGGCTGGATGAAGTAGCCACGCTCCATCTGTCCCTCCCTCCTGCTGTTTCCCTCCGTCCAATCTCTCCCACCCCAATTGTTCCTCCAGTCCCTGCCTACCTGCCATTTACCTTGTACCTGGAAGAAACTCCCAAGCCAGATAGGGTGGTACATAGCTTCCCCACATTCTTTCCTGCTCCACCTCCCTCTCGAGGGCCCAGACCACTAATTGCTTATCATTGTTCCTTGTGCAATGAGCTTGTTGAAATTAAAACATTTGACAAACATTTGAAAGACCATGCTAAAAACAAAGTGCCTACTAAACATTACTGTTGCCTCTGTGACAAATATTATTCATCTGTTATAAACTTGAGCAAGCACTTTAAGAAGCTACATCCAGGTGAACTAGTTCCTAAACCATTAGAGCCACAGACGGAACTTACGGATCCTCCTCAACCCTCCCCTTCAAGTGACTATGGCACTCTTAGTCCAGTATCTCTGTCAGATCCTTCATCCCCCTCCTCACCATCTACTCTCCTCCTTTCATCTCTGGACTGTGAGTCGTCCTGTAATACTACCTTCCCCTCATTACACACAGAGTTCTCAACATTAACCGGAAAAAAGTTGGTTGTCAGACAGTGTGGTACTCTGAAAACAAGAGGCATTTTACAGAAAGTGAATAAGGTGCAGTCAAAATTTGAAAATATAGACCCAGATATGCTTGCTCTAGCTGAGTCGTGCATTCAGCCCTGTTTTAGAGGATCAGTTATCACAGCATCCTCTGATCCAGAACTAGGGGCTTGTGTATCAATTGTAGATGACAAAGTTTATAAAGAGGCAAGCTCGGGTCCGGAAGATAACTTGATTCGTATTTCTGTGTCGCGCAACAAAATGACGTGTTCAGATCCCTTGGCCCGTTCGTCACCACTACACATCACATCGCTTGATAATTTTGTTTGTTTAATACCAACAAGCAACAGCAAGAAAGTAGACTTGGAAGTCAATTTAAGTTCTTTAAGATCGTCACACAATAAGAAAGTTGACCCAGATGAGCTCAAATTATGCCTAACCTCACTTCGTAGGAAAACAGTAAACCCAGATCATTTAGTTCACTCAACTCCACCACATTGTAAGAGAGTAGACTCGGATCATTTAATGTATTTAACCCCACCACGCAGCAAAGTTTTATGTCGGAAAGATCAGTTAGTGCATAAAACTCCATTGTGTAGTAAAACCAAAGATTCAGATCATCATTTGCTCTGTGTAACACCAACTCAAAGTAAAGCTATTAGCTTGGATCATTTAGTTCATTTAACTCCTCCACAGAGCAAAACAATTGATTTGTCTCCTACCTCAGAGTATCACCGACCTCTTGATCCGAGCTGTTCTGGTGGTATGTCCTTTGATTTTCCAATGAATGCAATTGAAGATATTGAAGGTGACATAATTGAGCCTTATGATGAAGCTAATAAAGAGGATAAAAATGTAATTCCTTTAGAAGAAACATATATGGAAAAAAATCCCAAAATTAAGGCAGCATTGGTTTATAATCAAGATAGTTCTGATGCTTTACAACAGTCTTTTCATACTTTTAATAATACAAGAATTGAAACAAAAGATTTGCCAAGTAAGAAAATTAAAATTATGGAATCAAATGTTAAAGAAAGTAATACATTGCTAGGTTTAGGATTATCTAAAGAATCCAAGGATGTCCAAGAAACTAAATTTAAGGCACCATCATTGTTGGAAATTTATAAGGATCTACTCAGCGAAGTGAAGGAAGATGATTTTGGTATTGGTAACAAAGTATCTTGTAGAAAAGTGGCTTACGATGGAGTCGTATTGGAAGCACAAGAACAGTGCACTTATATGACACTCACCACCCCTCCCAAAGATAAATGTGAATGGGAAGACCATTTTGACCATGAGTGTGATGGACAGCTGTGCTCTCTCTGTGGGATGTTTTGGAAACACTTTAAATCAAGAAATTATGAAGATGAAACTGACATTGAGTCAGTTGATATGGACTTAGCCTCTGTGTGTTCCTCAAACACAGACACAGCCACAGAGAATGAAACAATATTTCATCTTTCTGACAGTGAAATGGAAGAGCAGGGTAGTCATGTTTATGAGACTTGTGCTACAAGTTTTGGCCAATCTCGCTTAGACCATCATTCTTTGTCACTTGTTAATATGGGACAACCGAGACTCCAGAAGAGAGCTTCTCAACCAATGAAAGTTCGACCAAGAAGTCTTCCGGTAAAGAGAAAAAGAGCCATGTCTCATAGAAAAAGATCACTTAAAAAGGCAAGCACCCTTTTCTTAGAGGACATAAACTCTGATAAACGAACGAAGCTGTGCTCAGAGTCTGAGGCTCCTTCAGACAGTAGTAAATTAAATTCCCCTTCACATTGGTCCAGTTTTTGGCCTATGATGATGATGCCCCATTTATCTCGGTTTGTGAACTATGAAGCTGAACCTAAGAAATGTGTCGACAATGACAAAACCTCATTCTCTCCCTGGCTAATTGGGATGCATCCTAGTTGTTTACCGTTTGATTGTAACTAGGTACATGGTGGTTCCAAATCAGAAGCACCTAATTCAGATATAAATAGTTATTTAGTTCCATTTGTACAGTTGCCTAAAGAATAATACAATAATAGTAATAAACCTTGTCATCCAGGGCCAGATCTGTCTACTCTGCCATGACATTCAAAGTTGCAATAAGTCTAGATTTTGATGTGATGCATATTGGAGATTATTCCATTTACCCAATCCATTTTTTTTGGGGGGGGTCACTTACTAACACATGCATTTCTCACCCAAACTTTTAATTTGTTAATATGCGGTTTTTAGACAAAACATAATTTGTATTTAAGCTTAATGCACAAGCATATTTTGTAATTATATAAAGAATAATCATGTAAATATTAGTGATCTGGGAGCCTACAGAGAGAGAGGGAGAGATACCTGAAAATCTCAAATCCTTACTTTATTACTTTCTCTACACAAACTAGCATAGAACTTTCCTTCATATACCTTTAATTCCAGTAGAGCTTTCTTTTTTGGACCCCTAACCCCAGTGGAATGCTTCTTGTGCCTATAATCCCAGTGGAATGCTTCCTTCCTTATACTCGACCTCTTTCCATTTTTGTTCTGTTATTGTTTGATTTTTTAATCTATTTTTCCATCTATTAATGAGTAATTCTTAAACTGGTCGCTCTCAGTTATTGAATCTTTATTCATGCTTGTGATATTTTTATTTATAAATGCCTCGTTTATCTATTTCTAATACCTTACTACTGTATTATAATGTACATTTAGCTGCACTATTCCCAGACCTAATTCACCACCTAATCTGGCATTATCACCTGATTCTTATTCCAACTCCATTCCTGCCCTCTCCTTCCTATTCTGTTCCTGAAGATATCCATTAACTGCATCACCTTCCTTAGTTCCTTCCATGGCTGATACGAGGCAAAAGCTTTGTTATGTTGATTCTGCACTGATGTAGCTTCTTCGAGTGTATCATGCTTTTGCATTTTGCGGATGTGGCTTTTGGGTTTTGAGTCTGGTATTCGGTTACTGCTTGAAGTGCCATTATTATTTAATCCTGTTTATGCGAGTTAATTTGATTTTGTACTGGATGATTATGGTACGTGATATTACGTGTGTATTTTTGTTATAGTATGTGATGCAAGACAGCAGGATGATCCCGCTGTACTTTTATCAGCTTTGACAGGTATTTTAGGTAATGAGCATAAATGCTGGAGTTGTGCAGTCTTTTTTAGTCTGTGCTAACATTGCATAAACTTTGCAGAAAACGGCAGTAAAGTTTTCATTGTACACTTTAAAAAGGCTTGTAATATATATATATATTCTTCCCCCCACCCAGATTTGGCATCAATGTGATTATTTGACCAATGTTGTGTTTTTTGTTGTTTCTCATTGATGTTGCCTCACAAGAAGTGCTTTGTACAGTATATTCCTTTTGTGTTACTGATGTTATGTCTTTTTATTTGACATCTTTATTAGTCTGTGATAATAGATTTTAAGACCCTATGTTTTTTTGTAACTAAAGTTGATCTTTTCTTTAGTATTGCCAATATTGGAAAGCATTTTATATTTATAATTTAAGCATCAAATTGTATTTAATTTTAAGTAATGGATAGATCCGAGCAAACACAAATTTACTGTAATTGTTTGGATAATAATTTTTGTTGTATATCATAAGATTACAAGTTTCGTTTGTGTATTTATTTAATATTTCATAATTGTGAAAATCGTGAATTCACAAGCCTGATATGTACTTCATTGGCCTGATTGAAAGACCAGACAGGAGTTCAGGAAAAGAATGCTTAAAACTGGAAATAAATAGTAGTAGTACTGTGTATTAGGAATAATTGTTTAAGGTATGATTCCAAATATTGTTCATATCCAATTGAGTGCTTCCAAAGGTTTCATGACATAATTTTACTAACGTTCTTCTTTGTAAATACATTTCTGGGATGGTGCACCAAGCCTTCCAGGCTTGGTGCCTTCTTTGATATTTACTTACATTTCTGGGGCTTTCAATTGCTTATTATTATTATTGTTCATTTAAATGCATAATTTCATTAAATAAAATCCCGTAGTCAATTATGTTTTCGAAAGAAAATTGTTTACAAACAATTTTGGTTAATTGGCTGGAAGATTTATGCTCCAAGTAGCTAGATACATACTAGAAAGTTGAAATTTTATTATAGACTAATTTCATTTCCAAGGCTTAGCAGGTCTGAGAATCAGGCCAGTGAAGGCATGAAACAAAACAAACCAAAGGATAAGTCTTATTTAGAAATAGTGCGCAGGTTCCTGAACTAGTCTCAGGATAAGGCATTTTAGGAGCCTGATTGCTGCTTGTTTACCATGTAGAGTTCCTTGCAAACAGCTAACCCAGTGAAGAAAGTTTTTTGTTTTCACTTTTTTTTTTGTATGTGCCAAAATAAATGAATGGCATAAATATTTTTGGTTGCTTTAGTTGCCTGTTTTTATGCATATGTTGATGTCTGTGCATCAATATGTAGTGCACATATGCATGCATCAAAGCACAGTGCATATATGCATACATCCAAGCATAGTGCATATTTGCATACATCCAAGCACAGTGCTTACATGCATGTGTATAATGTGCACAAATGTGTTCATAGGCTCAGACATGCTTGCTCATACGTTTAAGCACATGTACTCGTGCACATGTGCTCATGCACATGGGCAGATGCGCAAAGGCTTGGGCAGATGTGTTTACTGGGTCATACATGGAAAGGGTAGAATAAGATATTGAAATACGAGTAAAATCCACTCTTCTTACCATGATGGGTTGAAAGTATCAACACGGAAGTGTTTATGAAATGTGGTCGTGGGTGGCAGGCCTCGCTCTGCAGGTGGCGAGTGACACCGGGTGGTGAGGTTGGCAGGTGTCTTGTTTCACTTGGAGGCTTTCGAATGGTAAATCTAAAGTATTTTGTTAAAATTCATTACAAATTTTCCTCTACATACGTAAAGCTTTTTCATCATTTACAAACTGTGTTTACATTACAATCATATTGTATTCTCTGAGGCATGGCAGACAAAGGAGTATCATGTATTTAGGTGCCATTTTGTGACACTGTTTTGTGTGTGTGTGTGTGCAAGAACACTAAAAGAAAAAAATTATCTCGTTCTTCCCCGGGATGCTTTTTTGCCACGTGTTCGGCTTGAAGGAAGTGTCAGGATCTCATGTCTGCCAAGTGTTTGGATGATACTGTATATACATATATAAGTATATATGTATATACTTAACATATACAGTAATTGAATTTCCATGCATAATTTTATTTCCAATTTCAGGTACAGTACCTGTACCTTTTCATCTGCTTTCTTATGCATTCCACTAACTCATTTTGCATGTTTGATTAATCAATAGATTGTATATGACTATTGTAATAGAACACTGCATCTTGCTTATATTCCATAATTTTTCTTAATTTTTGTGCTGTACTTTGCCTGATTTTCATATTTCCTTTGTTCATTGTTTTTGACAATTTGATGTCACATTTGTTACATCAGTTTATTGCTTGATAATTTTAAGCTTTCATTTGCTAATACATTCACTTGCCTTCAAACACTGACATATTTGTGTTTTCTGCAGTGCTGTGCTAATGTTACAAGTGTTGACTGGAGGAAGGGCTTGTATACCAAGAGTCTGTTTTTGAAATATGCCCCTTTCCTAAATACTATGCAGGTAGCCTAATAACCACACCAGAGGAATCATTAGGGTCAAGTATTGAGAATATCACCTGGTGATCAAGTGGGTAAAATCCAGCCCATCCTCCTGTTTAGGCAGTACATAAAACAATTTGTGCACTCACCAGTTTGTACTCGTCTATTTGTGCTTGCGGGGGTTGAGCTCTGGCTCTTTGGTCCCCGCATCTCGACTGTCAATCAACTGGTGTACAGGTTCTTGAGCCTACTGGGCTGTTTCATATCATCACTTGAAGCTGTGTATGGAGTCTGCCTCCATCACATCACTTCCTAATGCATTCCATTTGCCAACCACTCTTAACACTATAAAAGTTCTTTCTAATATCTCTGACTCATTTGGGCACTCAATTTCCACCTGTATTCCCTAGTGTATGCCCTTTGTGTTAACACTTTCGCTCACCCCGCGCGCCACCCCTCGACAGGGCGATATGGGCCCCAGCGTGTCACGGAAGCGCGCGTTAATTCCGAAAAGTGTATACTCTCTTCAACTTTGTCACCTCAATTCTCCTTCTACGAGAATAAATTTGGTATCATTGTGTTCGCAATAAAATTCTCTACAGCACTAAATGCATATAAACTCCAAAAGCCCGGCTAATTACCCGCAGCAAACAGAGAAAGTGCGAACGAGTTACCCGGGAGCGCGCAAACGGGATAAAATGTTTTCACTATTTTCACTCTGGTCACCTCAATTTTTGTCCTAGGTCTTTCATTTTGGTCTCAATGGGTTCGTAATAAAATTCTCTAGAGGAACATTAGCATATAAAAAAAAACACCTGGTCACGCTCCAACCGCCGACGAGTTGAAGACGGGCCACGCGTTAGCCGTGAGTGAGCGCTCAGAGGCCTTCCTACTACACTCCCAATTCCCACCCTTTTCAAGCCTTTCTTTCGCAATTTTCTTCCTGGAAGGGCCTTGTTCATGATTACTATCCATCGTGGAGTAAGCGTAGATAGTTTCTAAAGCCGCAGTAAGAAATATAGCCACGGAAAATAGCCGAAATGTTCACACGTTTGAGATGCGAGGGGAGACGACATTGGTCACAACAGTGGAGCAAAGACAATGGGCCCACGGCGTGTGCCAAGCCGCCTGAGGGCCACGAGGCTCAACAAAGGAAATGGGAAGACATCGGCGCACATTTTAAAACCAGTCCCCAAAAAATCGGATACAAACCTGATTTTTGGCGAATTTTTAAAGTGGATGACGCAATGCTGCGTCATCCCCGGCATTACCGCCAGTAAACGGATGACGCAATGCTGCGTCATCCCCGAGCGAAAGTGTTAAATAGCATGTCCTTGTGTTAAATAGCATGTTCTTGTGTTAAATAGATTTGTCCTTTACATAGGCCAAATCTAGCCTAACTTTTGTCTAAACTAAACTGAGTTCAATACAATACACATCTGGTTGCACACATGCAATACTCTGATAGTAGTAGTCTGGAAACTGCCTCTATTCTCAATTTTAAAGCCAGCTGGACAAAGAATTGAATGTCAGGAAAGGTATATTATTGCACAAAACGTAAAGCAAGGCTGGTAGACATGACATAAAGAACTAGACCTCACTTTCCTATAGTCAGTGTCAGGGAAGTATTCATTTGATCATCTTCCTACCCATCCTTTCCTGCCAGTCTCACTATGTCTCTCTCACTTAAAATGTTAAAATTTTTTCTTGAATATCAGAATTCCTACAGTGCTTTCATCCTTTTATATTTGCTAACTTACCTCTTTATTATGTCATCCTTGTGTAGTTGATTCACCTCTTAACACCCTGTTATCATCTTTTTCTGGGGGGAGCCCCGTCGGCTCCCCAGAGCTATCTTGGCTGATATGAATGTATTTGACCCTGGCATCAGTCAATGTGCATGGAGTTCTAGGCCTACCGGGGACCACGAGCCAGAACCTGGCTCTCTAAGAGAGACACGAGGAGCAATGGCTCCTTGTGTGGTTGGAAGCATTCTGTGTCTGCCAAAGTCAGGCACCCAGAAAGGCAAGCGCCCCAAAACAAACCCCTATTCTGGTTAAAATATTGCTACTGAGAGCCGAACTAGTGTACAGAACTCCCCAAATGAACACGAGCAAACGGGAGAATGACATCACCACGCCGCTGCCTGCACATTTCCCCCCCCCCCCTCCTCCTCCTCCTCCTCCTTGGGAGGAGGAAGGGGGAGCTTCAGACTGTCCCCCCCTCCCCCTCTGCACCGGCTATCTACCCTACAGTTCTGTGGCTGATGTGGAACTGTCATGGTCATGTACCACAGACTCCAGAATTGTCTAGTTTTGTGCCTTGTGGTGTGGTGCTGTCTCTTCGGTGGTGTGTGAGCCAGGAGTAATTTCTCCAGTACTCGGGCTGCATGTGCCTAGGGTTCCCATTCCTAGGTGCCCTGTAAGTACTTTCCTTGGGGGGCTTGGTTACCTTCCACAAGTCACCTTGGGATTTACCTCTGCTGTGTCTTTTGCTGCTCGGTGATTGATCGCCCTTGGAGTTGGCTAGGGTGTTTATTGCTCCCCCGTTTGCCTCTGGGTAGGGGGTAGTTTTCGTCACTGGTTGGAGCACAGGGTACAGTACTGTGCAGCTAGTTATCACCTCTCATTGTATCTGGCTTTGTTCCGCCTGGGCACGTTGTCCTCTTGCGTGGCTTTTCTTTTCATTTTTGTTTTCCTGCCTGATGGTGGGGTCTGCCCCTTGGTTTGGTCACACCATTTGTATTTTAGTAGTCCTCTGTTGGGCCCCCGTGAGTGTACACGTCCCGGAGGTTCAGCTTGAACAGTTTGCTTAGGGCATGACTCATGCCGTCATGCCCTAAGCCGTCCTGGTCGTTAGACCAGGCGCTCTCCCCTCTCTTCTTGGTTTGTGGTGGCCCCTTCGGTGACTTCAGTGTGGTGGCTCTTTTTCTTGTTGGCATTGGCTTCTGGGGGTCTCCTCTGGCACTAGGGTTTCTATGCTTTTGGTCCTGGTGGTAGTTTGTTTGTTTGCATCCGTCTCCTTTTCTGGCAAAGATTGAGACTGCCTCTTTCTGGATGGGTCCTTGGGTTGTTGATGCCTGGTTGGTCAGGCTGGGAGTGCATCATGCATTGTGTCCGGTTGTGGCTCTCTGCCGTTACCTGCGCACAACGGCCTCAGTGGCTGGGGACGCGCTTTGGGTTGACTCTGGATAGATGCGTGGTCTATCCTCGTGCCCACGACGTTCGTAAGTTTGCTGCGTTGCCTGCCGTCTTCAGTAACATGTCTTGGGCTGACATTTGGGCACTGGGTTTTTTGAGGTCGAACAGGGTCCTGGGCGCTCGCCACCTTGTCAACATTCCTGGGCCTAGTTGGGCCTGTGTTGTATTGGGTTGGCAGTTGCAGCCAGTTATCTCGACTTTGTGTTGAGAATCGAGGGCCTCCCGCCTCCCGGGTAGGTCCCTCTTGTTTTGTCTTTGTTTAAGTAGCTCTGGGGAGCCGACGGGGCTCCCCCCAGAAAACCAGCGTTGACTGTAATGAAACGCCATTTTCTGGGTGAAACTTGGAGGTTCCCCGACAACCCTCCCTCTATCTGGTCAGCATTTTTTCACGTGTTTTGACATCCAGCCTCAGAATTGCAGGGCGGATTGGTGGTGCAGGGGTCTGGGGCTTCCCCTGCCTCCTCCTGGGGAAGGAAGGGGGGGGGGGGGCGAGTTGCACAGACAGCGGCGCTGTGACTTGATGTCATGCTCTTTTGCTCGTTTTCACTTGGGGAGTTCTGTCCACTAGTTCTGCTCTCGGTAGCAATATTTTAACTAGAAAGGGGGTTTGTTTTGGGGCGCTTACCTTTCTGGGTGCCTGACCTGGTCATTGGCAAACACAATACTTCCATGAGGAGTCTCTCTGAGGGGGCCTGGTTCTGGCTTGTGGTCCCTGGTAGGCCTAGATTTCCATGCATATTGTCTGATGCCAGGGTCTAATACATTCTCATCAGCCTGGATAGATCTGCGGGAGCCTCCGGGTCTCGCCCAGAAAATGGCGTTTCATTACATTTAAAGCTGTTTTTTTGTTAAACCCTTGTCATTCCATTCACATATTGTTTAGTCTGTTTTTGACACTTCCATGGTCTGTATTTAACTATGTATTTAACTATGTATTTAACTATGTTTGATACTCTTTTGATGCCAGTTCAAGATGCCCAAAGAGATTTCACTCAATTTTCAAACTGTAAAAATTTACTTTGTTTTTTACTTGAATTTCCAATTAGCATTCTACTCGACTTTTTTTTTTTATTAATACTATTTAGTAATACATTTGTCCCAATTTTCAAGTTTTTGTTTGAAAATCTGTGTTCCATTATCTAGAATTTTTAGTTAATTTAGCCAACTATATTACTTCTGGAGAGTGCTGTTAGTTAATTAATGCTGGTGTAGGAATGATGGGTTTTGATAAATTATTTGTTATAATGATCAAGTAATGTATTCTTTGAAATACGCACCTAAGAATCGTTTTAATTTTAAACTATGGTGTTTGATTGTAAAATCTGAACATAGCTGTCCCAGTATAGGCGAGTGTTGTCTTTGGCCTATTAGTTATGTCTCGGGAGAATCTGTCCCTCTTTATTCTGGGAAGTCTAAAACTAAGACAGCTTCTGAAACATATGCCAATTGATTGCTAAATTGATATTGCCTTGTGTTAGACTGCCGACTTTGTTCAATATCCATAGTGCAATTTGTGCAGTAGGGAATTGTTATGGGGTATGGTCATACCCTGTTGAAGACAATTCAACTAAGCTTGTTTTATGTTTGTTAAAACTGTATATATATTGTTAGGCCAAGATGTTTTAGATGATGATAGGCCCTTATTAGGCTCGATTGAGTTAGGTTGATTAATGTAAGATAGGTTTTAATAATCGGTAGCAAACCATCTTGTTTGCTTAAACATTCGATAAGTCATATTGTACCTATGACGTGTATCCATTATTATAGCTGACTTTTCAAGATAAAAACATGTATCATTAATTCAAGGTAAAGAAATTTAACTACGGTGTATAGTAACTATTTTGCAGCCAGAAATCAATTGAATCATGAACATGAATGTTGTGTATATTTAGCATAAAAGATGCTAGCATTCCTATTTTCAACTTAAGGTTACTCTTCTAACACCTCTTTACCCCCCTACCCTGTCACAGGAATGTCACTCCATCCCCATTGATTGAACAGTTGCTAAAGCAGTCGCCCAAGAAAAAGAAGCTCAAGCGTCATCCAATCCACCAAAACAAGAACGAAGACGAGTTGATTTTCCACGATGAGGAGGTGGACGAGGAACTTTCACAGGTTTTGGATGATATCTATGCCAAAGCTGGAGAGTCATGTAAGTTGCTTTTCCAAGTTACAAAGGTATTGTTTCCTTTTCGAGTTGTCGCTAGTAAAGATGGCTCAAAGCGTGATTTGTCAATTTTCAATGCGGTGAAAGTTAACCCTTTTCATCCCTTTTGCCTTTTGTATTTACTTCACTTTTCTTGACCACTTTGGAATAGTATACATGACCACTTACAACTAGACTTGACAACATTTTTACTTAATTTATATACAATATATATTTTTAAGTGTCATTTGAATTTACTGTATTTGTTTTTAGGAATGATTTATTTTAATTATAATTGTGAATGTTTATTGCATTTATTTATACAATTTTGTTTTCAGCTGACTATTTTATGTAGAAGAGTTTGTCTCAATCCCATTCTGCTGCTCTTCCACACCTTAACTCAAATTGTCTACACACAATTTTTTTTGTTCTTTAGTAAAGTCTCTCTCTAATCTAATCTGTAATATTTATTGAATATTGCAGATTAGGTTATTTTATTAAATTTTAATTATCTGAATACTTCTGTCAACTCAATATGTAGAAGTGAACATGAAAATTTGAAAGGTGTGTGTGTACAGTATGAGGTGGTAGGTTCGGCCAGCGCTCGTACATTACTTGTACTCGTACTGCATTATGATTACACATTTGTTATTCTCTTCCCCTGCTACATAACCTTTTCGTCTTGGTGCCTTCTTTGATAATTACTTCTCTTCCCCCTAATGTTCTTACCTTTGATATATGTATTGAACTACAAAGATGACATCTCTCTGGCATGTACCTGCATTAATATGTAACCGGTCACTTATTGCACACAAACTCTTGCATGCGTTACTTCCTGTATAGAAACTTCACAGAATTTAGCAGAACTTTGCCAACTCTATATATATATGCTCATCACACTCCAAAGTGCGTGTTTATTAACTTTGTCATGTTTTTTTTTTAATGTTTATAAATGCTTTTCAATCTTCCTTGTGTAACTTCTTTACAAGCTATCTTCATGCAGACATCTGATTATTGCATCTTTTTCCCTATGAAACCTAATTTGCTCATCTTTGACCAATTATTATGCACTATAATTATCTATACAGTACTCCCATAATCACTTTCCTGCAATACACTTTGCCCACTGCACTTATATTCCACTATATTTCTCATATTTGCAATGTTTTCCATCATTTGTATTCAGTGGTAATGTTATCTTGAGATGATTTCGGGGCTTTTTAGTGTCCCCGTGGCCCGGTACTCGACCAGGCCTCCACCCCCAGGAAGCAGCCCTTGACAGCTGACTAACTCCCAGGTACCTATTTACTGCTAGGTAACAGGGCATCAGGGTGAAAGAAACTCTGCCCATCATTTCTCGCCGGCGCCCGGGATCGAACCCGGGACCACAGGATCATGCCACCAGCTCCCCTAAAGGAAGCCGGTGGCATCCTTAGACATGAAAGCTCTCTGTCTCTCTCTCTCTCTCTCTTGCCTTATAGCAAATTATCCACATTATCATTTTTTCTCATTTAAATATTTTTGTAATACATAACTCGATATCACTTGCAACTTTCCCGCATTTCAGCATCATTACTGATGTAGCTTGCCTCTTCCATAGATGAATCGGCTAGCATACGATCGTTTCCTCTTCTGACGCCATCAAATTCATTCATGAGAAATATTGAGGCTCTACAATGGGATTAAACCCACATCCCTAGACTCCCCAGACCTCTCTTTATTTTATTCTTAAACACCATGTTCTTGTGCAAATTCAATCACGTTCATGTTATCTCCTGTTTTTAATCACTGCCACCTTTTAGATATTCACTTGTTATCTCTCACACATTATTTTAACAATAATGTTAACATTTGCCACTTACTCTTCCTCCAGATTCCCTAATGCACTGGCCTGCCTTCTCTCTATAAAGAACATCCAAGAATGGTAGCAACTGGGTAACTGTGCATTTCCCAGTTGCTGCTGCTCTGTTGTTTTCCTTTTGCTTATATAAATTTTGTCAATGTGTGGAGGGAAGGGAAGAAAGGGTATGAATGGTGTCTCCTTTAATCCTTAAAATACTAAAATCATCCCACCATTTTTTTTATTACCTTTCATGTCAGTGTTACTATTTATCAGTATGGGAAATCATACTAATATCCTTATTTTGGACTGGGCAGTGTCAACCTTCCTTCTGGCATTTGTCAACAGTACATTATGATAGCAGCTGGGTTTAAAAAAAAGTATGTGTGTGTAATTACCTAAGTGTAGTTACAGGATGATAGCTACGCTCATGGTGTCCCATCTTCCCAGCACTCTCTTGTCATATAAAGCTTTGAAACTACTGATGGTTTTGGCCTTCACCGCCCACTCGCCTAACTTGTTCCAACCGTCTACCACTCTGTTTACAAAAGTGATTTTCTTATATTCTTCGGCATCTTTATTTAGTTAATTTAAATATATGGCCTCTTGTTCTTGAAATTCCGGGTCTCAGGATTTCTTCCCTATCAATTTTATTGATTCCTGTTACTATTTTGTACATAGTGATCATATCGTCTCTTTTTCTTCTATCTTCTAGTTTTTGCATATTTAGTGCCTCTAACCTCTCGTCGTAGCTCTTGTCCTTCAGTTCTGGGAGCCACTTAGTGGCATGTCTTTGCACCTTTTCCAGTTTGTTGATGTGCTTCTTAAGATATGGGCACCACACAACCGCTGCATATTCCAGCTTTGGTCTAACGACAGTCGTAAACAATTTCTTTAATATTTCTCCATCCATCCATTTAAAAGCAATTCTGAAGTTAGAAAGTGTAGTATAGGCCCTTCACACAGTGTTCTTAATGTGATCATCAGGTGATAATTTTCTATCTAGAACCACCCCTAGATATCTTTTATCAGAATTCTTTAAAGGTTTCTCACATAATTTATAGGTTGTGTGGGGTCTATGTTCTCCTATTCCACATTATGTTCTCCTATTCCACATTCCATAACATGGCATTTGTTCACATTAAATTCCATTTGTCAAGTGATGCTCCATGTTCTTATTTTGTCCAGGTCTTCTCGAAGGGCATGACAATCATCAAAGTTTCTTATCTTATAATCTTAACATCATCAGCAAACATGTTCGTATAATTCTGTGTTCCATTTAGTAGATCGTTTATGTAGACAGTGAACATTACTGGTGCAAGAACTGAACCCTGTGGTACTCCACTTGTGACATTTCTGCAGTCCGATACATTGCCTCTGATTACTGCCCTCATTTTTTTATCAGAAATTTTTCTAAAATGTGTGTACTCACCTATTTGTGTACTCGCCTATTTGTGCCTGTCGGATCGAGCATTTACTCTTGGATCCCGCCTTTCTAGCCATCGGTTGTTTACAGAATTTGTTCATGCCTAGTTGTACTCGCCTAATTGTGCTTGTGGGGGTTGAAGTCTGGCTCTTTGATCCCGCCTCTCGACTGTCAATCAACTGGTGTACAGATTCCTGAGCCTACTGGGCTCTATGAAATCTACATTTGAAGCTGTGTATGGAGTCGGCCTCCTCCACATCACTACTTAATGCATTCCATTTGTTAATTACTCTGACATTTAATTTTTTTTTTAATGTCTCTGGCTCATTTGGGTACTAAGGGATTCTTAAGATATGGGCACCATACAACTGCTGCATATTCCAGCTTTGGTCTAACAAAAGTTGTGAACAATTTCTTTAGTATTTCTCCATCCATGTATTTAAAAGCAATTCTAAAGTTAGAAATACCTGGGTCAAAGTCAAAGAGTTCTTAGTGATTTTATTTTTATATATATATATATATATATATATATATATATATATATATATATATATATATATATATATATATTATATATATATTATATATATATATATATATATATATATATATATATATATATATATATATATATATATATATATATATATATATATATATATATATATATATATATATATATATATATAGATATATATATATAATAATTAATTAGCATATAAATATACATATATATAAATATGAGCATATAAACACACACATTTATATGATAAGAGAGTGCTTGGAAGATGGGACACCACGAGCATAGCTCACTTAATTGATTATTACACTCGCTTACTTAGGTAACTATACACACGGTTGCAGAGAGTAAGTCACAATAACACAGCTGAAAATAAACCAACTCTCACATTTCCCATCTTTTCTGGGGGAGCTATCCAGGCTGATATGGATATATTAGATATCTGGCATCCAGTCAATGTGCATAGATTTCTAGGTCTACCAGGGATCACGAGACAGAACCTGGGGCCAGATTCACGAAGCAATTATGCAAGCACTTACAAACCTGTACATCTTTCCTCAGTCTTTGATGGCTTTGTTTACAATTATTAAACAGTTAATGAGCTCCGAAGCACCAGGAGGTTGTTTATAACAATAACAACAGTTGATTGGGAAGTTTTCATGCTTGTAAACTGTTTAATAATTGTAACCTAAGCCATCAAAGATTGAGGAAAGATGTACACGTTTGTAAGTACAGTACTTGCATAATTGCTTCGTGAATCTGGCCCCTGGCCCCCTCTGAGAGGTATGAAGGACAATGACCTATAGAAACCCCTGTGTGGTTGGAAGCATTCTATGTCTGCCATCGACCGGGTCAGTCACCCGGAAAGATAAGCGTCCCAAAACAAACTCCTATTTTGGTGAAAACATTGCTAAAAAGAGCCGAACGAGTGGACAGAACTCCCCAAATGAAAATGAGCAAACTAGCATGATGTCACCACGTTGCTGTGCCACAACCTGCACAACCCCCCCCCCCCTCCCCAGGAGGGGAAAGGGGCACTCCAGACCTTCATGCCAGCTACCCACCTTTCAGTTCTTGGCTGATGTGACACTGACAATGTCGTGTGCCTCTGGCTTCAGCAAATTGTTCAATTCTGTGCCTTGTGATGTGGTACTGTCTCTACAGTTGGTGTGCGAGCCTCGGCTCGGCCACTGGTCCTCGGGGTGAGGTCCCTGGGGTGAGGGGTTGTCTTGGGGGCCTTGGGCCCCGTTAGACCCCGCTTGGGTTTTTGTACCCTTGGAGTGGGGCTTGATTGTTACAAGGAATGGGGATTCTCTTATTCTCCCTCCTATGTATGAATTGGATTTGGCGTCTACCTCCTCCCGGGTTCGGTTCTGTGATCCCGTGGGTTTGTTGGTTCCGTCTTTCCAGAGGTTTCGGCTTCCCATCTCATGTGGTGCGGGAGGCCATTACGGCTTGCCTCCTGTGCGACCCGGCTTATGCCTTTGTAATGGATCCAAATTTGTTAGTGTATGGATCATCATGTCCTTACTGGGTTTGTTATGAGATTCCGGAGTATTCCTGGTTGGCAGACGGTCCTATCTTCTCATTGAAGGCTTGGCATGCGTTCTGTCAATCCCGCATGCTTTAGTGGCGGGAAGCTTATACGGTGTTGCAGGTTTTCCTGGGAGGTGGGGGGAGCAATTTTGAACATCTCAATGCGTGTTTGTTCGTCCCTGCCCTTTCGCAGGATGTTGGTGTGGTGCAGGTTCATTGTGCAGGTTCCTTCCCTTTCGGGTGCATTGGTCGTCTCTTGACTGGGGCTTTGTGGCCAGTGCTCACCAGGCCAGCCAGGGGTAGTGGGGTCCGTCTTTCTGACGGGCTCACAGCATGGTGCGGAAGTCCGCGGCTGTGTGGATGTTGCTCCAGAGGGTTCGGGTCGCTTGAGGAACTACGATCAGGCTCCGAACATGGTCCTGGCCGCTCGCTACCTGGTCAATGTTCCTGGGCTTCGTAGGGCCTGTGTCGCATTGGGTCGGCAGTTGCAGCCAGTTGTCTTGACTTCGCGTTAAGGAGCGAGGGCCAACTGCCTCCCGGTTAAGTCCCCATTTTTGTTTTTGTCTTTGGGTAGTTAGCTCTGGGGAGCCGACAGGGCTCCCCTAAGGAAACCAACATTGAATGTAATGAAATGCCATTTTCTGGGCGAGACCCAGAGGCTCCTCGGCAATCCTCCTTCCCTCCGTCCGGCAGTTTTCACATTTTTGACATTCAGCCTTAACCCTTAAGCTGCTAAAGGTCAAGGGAATTTTTTTGTCTTCTTAAAATGTTTCATTTGTGTTCCCTGAGCATAGGGAAATATAAACAAAAAATCTTAGGTGACAAATTTTGGCCACAATAGTCCGAGAAAGTCAGGCAAAATGTAGGCGTTGACGGAGCAAGCGTCAGAGGCGAGCTGTCAGGCAGCAGTTGCCACGAAGATATTATTACCTAATTATTTTAATATCTCTGATTGTTTTTTCTTAGTTTTTTTTGCAGTAATATTATTCAATAGTGTGTAGTGTGTTATATTCATAAAATAAAGAGAGGTGATTCATGGCTATACTCAAAAGTATGGTGAGCATATTAGTGATTCAATTATTACGTTCATAAAACGATAAACAAATAGTTTTACTATTATTACACTATATACACAGGTTATATGCAAGTATCTGCATGTTTTGTTCACCATAACGACCACTAAGTTGATATGGTGAGTCAAAAAGCAATGAGGAGTGGCCGTCCCACCAGCCTGCCAACCACTCGCTGCCACTCCCTCCCTCAGCAACACCTCACTAGCCAACAGTCTCCTCCCACCATACTGTTTTTGCTAGTATTCACTATATACAGACATTATATATAAGTATCTACATGTTTTATTCACCATAACTGTACAACTAAGCTTTTATGGTGCCCAAAGAGCATAGTGGCCACCCTATACACAGCATGACAAGTCATGCAAACGACACCACCTCCATCACCCAAATGGCTCTTCCCAGCATACTCTTTTGCCTTTATTACACTAATACACGCGTTATATATAAATATCTACATTTGTGTTCACCATAGCAAGCCACTAAGCTGCTATGGTGAGTGCAGACAACAGGTGGCCACACAGATACAGCAGACACCGCTATCTCCCTTAGCATTACTCCTCCCACACAGCGCTAATTATCACAAGAATTCTGCTATTTTCACAATCCTGGTCATTTTTATCACACGAGTCTTTTGTAATACTGTCATCGCTAAATAATAGCAGTTACATATTTACTTTGACATTTTAGGCAATGCATGGTCACAAGCTAAACAGCAGTGCTGTTAGTTCATGCTGCGTGTGCCAGCGTTGGTTGCTCACACAGTACTGTGGCTGTCACACCCGAGAATATTGGCCATAATTTGTTTTTAAACATGGCGTCTGTTGACCTGAGCTCTGAGGAAGCAGATGTGAACCCCATGTAGCCGTGGGCCATTTGAATCGTGGCTGGCACCCTATGGTGTATATGTATACCATGCGCACGGTGGGACATGTTACTTCGATCGTATATATATATATACAAAGCATAGTTTAAGGGTTAAGAACTGCAGGGTGGGTAGCCAGCATGAAGGTTTGGGGCACCCCCCCTTCCTTTTCCC
This sequence comes from Procambarus clarkii, assembly GCF_040958095.1. NCBI lineage: Eukaryota > Metazoa > Arthropoda > Malacostraca > Decapoda > Cambaridae > Procambarus > Procambarus clarkii. Next base: position 38,689,968 of record NC_091167.1, read on the forward strand.
TCCAGGGAAGGTTGGGGGGGTTGCGCAGACATCGGAGCGGCAACGTGGTAACATCATGCTAGTTTGCTTGTTTTCATTTGGGGAGTTCTGTCCACTCTTTTGGCTCTTTTTAGCAATGTTTTCACCAGAATAGGAGTTTGTTTTGGGGTGCTTATCTTTCTCGGTGCCTGACCGGTCGATGGCAGACATAGAATGCTTCCAACCACATGGGGGTTTCTATAGGCCATTGCTCATCGTGCCTCTCTGAGGGGGGCCAAGTTCTGGCTCGTGGTCCCCTGCAGGTTTCTAGGTAGGCTTTCAACATGGTCTCCACATGGTTTCCTCGCAGTTTCTAGGTAGGCTTAGAACTCCATGCACATTGACTGATGTCAGAAATCTAATATATCCATATCAGCCTGGATAGCTCCAGTGAGCTGACGGGTCTCGCCCAGAAAATGGCGTTTCATTACTTTCAACACTGGTTTTTTTTACATGGGTGGGCTTCTTTTACACAACTCTTGTACATTATGCTCTCCGATGTTGAATCCATTAACTTAATTGGTGTCAAATCAAATGCCATATGTTATTCTTTGTGGTCCACAGCTTATCTCAAATTATGTCTTAAAAATTCTAATTGCTTTACATTTGAACTGTCGTCATATTGCACATACTAAATTGACACCTCAGGTTGAGTTACTCTGCACCATGGAAGGCATCATAACTTCGAGACACATGTCACCATGGATAACGGCACAGCTCTGTGGTCACATGCCACCATGGGGGACAGTTCAGCCTTGGGTTACGTGTCCTCATGGATGGCAGCGCAGCTGTGGGTCTTGTGCCATCACTGATGGCAGCACTGGTCTGGGTCTTGTTCCACCACTGATGGCAGCACTAGTCTGGGTTGTGTACCACCACTGATGGCAGCACTGCTCTGGGTCTTGTGCCGCCACTGATGGGCATCACTGGTCTGGGTCTTGTTCCACCACTGATGGCAGCACTGCTGTGTCTTGTGCCACCACTGATGGCAGTGCTGCTGTGTAGTTCTAGTGCTTTCACTGATGCAACTCTGCTTTGGGTCGTGTAACACCATTGATGGTAGCTTGACTCTAGGGAAGGCATGTATCACCATTGATGGCAGCACAGCTCTGGGTTGTGTACCACCATTGATAGCAGCACAGCTCTGGGTTGTGTATCACCATTGATGGCAGCACAGCTCTGGGTTGTGTACCACCATTGATGGCAGCACAGCTCTGGGTTGTGTACCTCCACTGATGGCAGCTCAACTCCGAGGCATGTATCACCATTGATGGCAGAACAGCTTTGGGTTGTCTAGCACCATTGACAGCAGCTCAGCTCTGGGTCATGTTTCACCATTAATGGCAGCATAGCTCTGGGTCGTGTACTGTACCACCATTGATGGCAACTCAACTCTGGGGCGTGTATCACCATTGATAGGAACACAGCTCATCCATACATTCCATATACCATGTATCCAACATGCCTCAGTCTTTAGTATACGGTTGCTTTGTACTAACACTTAGGTTGAGCTGTTTTAATTAATTAATTAATATTAGTCATTATGTTCTGTTTTAAATAACATTGATTGTAAATGTATAAATTTAATGGTTTTCTTCGTGTGGTAAATGGCGTGATTTTCATTACTGTATATCAGTACCTAGTATGGTTTTTTAAGTTTAACACTAAATTATTTAGGATTTTTTTAGGGCACATTTTAGACTGTAATTTGTGTAGTTTTGTCCCCCTTAAACTTTGAATAATTGAGATGTATGAATCCGTAAATATTGTCAAGTATTTTAATGTACAGTATATCGTTGGCCAGGTCTCAATCAACAACAGGAAAGTTTATTATGCACAAACGAAGGTTTATTGTTAATATTCAGCCCCTTCCACATATGAACAGAAATGAAAGTGATGTTGTTTTGGTTCGTCCTAGACCCTTTTCGTGTGTGTGGGTTGTGTATTAATTTTCAGCCATGTTTTTGCGACATTCTCTGGAAGGTTTTTATACATTTAATTTTGCAAACAATGCATTAATATTTTAAGTTTATGACAGTCACTTTTAAGCCAGACAAATGTTATGCAAGGTTTTTGGGTGATCATGATTGTGGTGGGTTCAAAATTTGTTAAAAAAGGCAGTCATGCAGCATGATTAAGCAGTGTCTTAAATACCTAACCTTAGTGCTTTATTTTGATAATTACTAAAATGTACTGCATGTTAACATCATTATTAAGTATTATTATTGACCTATTCCCACGTAGATGGGGGGGTGGCTAAGTATCAGCCTGAGAGAAGATAGAAAGGGATCAAAATACTGTACTGAAAAAGACATACTGTATATTCATTTTCCTTATCTTCTACACTACATACTATAGTCGAAGAATCAGCATTCCCACAGATGCATGCCGTCACTTCATACAGGTGTTAAAGTGCATATAAGAATAAATTTAAAATTAAATTGTCACTCTTCCAAGTGGTTCTGTCTTGTCCCCTCTTCTTAAATTCACTCTTCACTTTAATCAGCCATTTTGTTCTCTGACCAAATAATCTCGAGTCACTCTTCTCCCTTATTCCCTTATGTATCCTCATAGTGCTGTAAAAGCATCTCATGTTGTCCATTTGTACTGCTCTTAATGTTTATTTGTCATGCTCATGCCACACCAGCACCCATACACAGGTGTGTTGGTGCTTGTTTCTCTGCAATGGTGTGTAGTGGCAAGTGCTATGTTTTGAAAATAAATAAATAAATAAATAAAATATATCTATCTATATCTCATTCATTCGTTCGTTCATTATATTGTTTCTCTTTCTCTGGGCTGATTCTTCCCCACCCTACTAAATTGGGACACTGGTTAATGATTTATTATTTTTGTTCTTGTAATGGCTTTAACAAACTTTAATAAAATTAATCTTGCTGGGTTTTATAAGCCCCTTACAGGCAAAGCATTACTTATCAATAAAGTCTGCTTTCAATTTGGCATTTAAACAAAAGCAATTTTTTAATACTATGTAATTATCTGATAGGAAAACTATTATCTATATGAATGAGATTTGATGTTTACTCTATTCGCACCTATTAAACACTATTTTTGCACCCTTTTATCCTGTTGTTGCCTTGATTGCCCCTATGTCATGTTTGATATGTTTGTATACAGTACACCGAATAGCCATGAGGGAAGTCTCTCGACTCTGGGGTAATGCACTCCTCCTTTATATCTAGTAAAATAACTTATTACACCATAAGGTCTTGCACGTGCTCTGCTTCATATATAAAAGATTTAATTGCATTTAATACCATTTAACAAACTCCATACATGCTCATTATAGTTATCTACAATACAAAAACATTTTTGTTGTGCTGCTAAATTTGTGGTGACTATGCGATATATAGAGAATGGTTTTGCATATCAACTTTAAAACATTTAAGTCATATACTGTATGGTGGTAAACAAAAAAAAAAATCCCTATTTGACCACACCACACTATAAGGTGAAGGGACGACGACGTTTCGGTCCGTCCTGGACCATTCTCAAGTCCATTCTTATTCGACTTGAGAATGGTCCAGGATGGACTGAAACGTCATCGTCCCTTCACCTTCTAGTGTGTGGTCTGGTCAAATTACTTTAGTCACGTTATTGTGACTCATCGCCTGCAAAATCCGTATTGTTACTGGGTAATGTAATTTACTGATGGCATATTATAAGACATTTTGAAACCTTCCGTTCAACTCCTCCTCCTGTTTAGGTAGTATTTTTTGTAACTACGTAGACCATGCATATGTTGACATAATGGGCAATTGGATAGAATTTAGTTCTGTTCACTGCATCGAGCTCAGAAAAATAAAGCTGAAACTAATCTTAAATATTACTAGGCCTATTATTGGACATGTATGTACTGTACTATATTAGGTCTCGGATAGCATGTATTAGGCCTAGGATGGTTAGGATAGGTTAGGTTAGGTTTTATTAGCAACATAAATTCAAAACCTTTGCTGGTTTGTTTAAATTCATTAGTAGCAAATTCTACTTTCTAATTGTCCATTACATCATTATATAATATATGAAAGGTAGTCCACATTGTACATATAAGTACTCTCTAGACAGGAGGATGGGCTGTTTCGTTGTAAAAACCTAAATTTGCCACCCAATTGAAAAATTATAAATGATAAAAATTCAATCCCCCATGATAAAAATTCTGAAATGGTTGAAAAGGTTAAATTAACAAATCCACAAGGGCCGTGACGAGGGTTCGAACCTACATCCGAGAGGATCCCAGACACTGCCTTAATCGACTGGGCTACGATTTGTGGATTTGTTCATTTGATGCATCACGCTATTGTGATTTCTCTTGTGTTGAAAAGGTTCTCTGCCTTCAGAATTGTCACCTGGATTTACCAAGCACCAATACTCATTCTTTCCTTTGTTCATATTTTGAATATACTGTATGTTCAAAGGTGAGGACATATATGTCTGGTATATCCAGTAACGTTTCTACTAGTTTCCCAGTTGCACCATCTAATTTTTTTATCCATAGTTATTAACTACCAGTTTTGTTTACAAAATATATAATTTTCTTCCTAGCTTCTCATTCAGTTCCTTAACCCTTTGCACATTACTGTACTTGGCATGATTCTTTTCACAAGCACAAAAGCAGTTACTTTCTTAAAATTGCATCATGTTCATGATACTACATAAGGTATGTATAAGTAATATGATACTTTCATTCAAATTAAAAACCTTTTCCAAAATAATTTTATTTAAAATTTTTTATTTTTCACAATTTCATGTTCATATTTTTAACACTTTTGCGCACTGCGCGCGCAAGACCCACACTACCCCAGGTGGGCTAACGCTTTTCATGGGAGCGCGCGATAATTCTAAAAAGTGTATACTCTATTCGACTTTGTCACCTCAATTCTCGTCCAAGGTTTTTCAATTTGGTATCATCGTGTTCGCAATAGAATTATCTACAGGACTAAAGGCTTTTAAGTCCAAAAGCCCGGCGTACCATTCACAACAAACGGAAAGTGAGTGTGTGTTACCCAGGAGCGCGCAAGAGCAATAAAATGTGTACACTCTCTTCACTTTTGTCACCTCAATTCCCGTCCTAGGCCTTTCATTTTGGTATCAGTGTGTTCGCAATAAAATTCCCAATGAGTATATGCATATAAAGTAAAAAACCGCAGCACTCTCCACCCGCCGACGAGATGAAAGTGGTCCAGAAAGAGAGCACTGCGCCACCCCAAGGCGCCTCTCATTACATTAGAGAGTGCAGTAATACTGAAAAGTGTATACTCTTTTCCACTTTGTCATCTAATTACTCGTCCTAGGTTTTTCAATTTGGTGTCAATGTGTTCGCAATATAATTCTCTACAAGACTAAATGCATATAAAACCCAAAAGCCCAGCGAGAAAGTGAGAAGGTAAGAGCGTACAAGTATTACCAAGAAGTGCGCAAAAGCAATAAAATGTGTACTCTCTCTTCACTGTGGACATCTCAATTCTCGTGTTAGGTCTTTCATTTTGGTAACATTGTGTTCGCAATAAAATTCCCTACAGGAATACAAATATAAAGTCCAAAAGCCAGGTGTACCATCCACAGTAAACACAAAGTGATAGAGCGTAATCCCAGTGTACGCTAATAAAATGGGTATACTCCTTTCAACTTTGTTACCTCAATTCTGGTCCTAGGTCTTTCATTTTGGTATCAAAGTATTCGCAATGAAATTCCCTACAGGTGTATATGCATATAATATCCAAAACCGCTGTGGGCCCCTCCCGAAGCGGCCGCCGCATTATGCTGCGTTGTTACCAGAAATGCGTCTACTAAAAAAACGACGCAATTCTGCGTCGTTACCGGACTAAAGTGCTAACAAAATAAGTAATAATATATTAATACTAATTATTATAAATTATGTTCCATATAATAAAAGTTCTGCTGTCCATTATGACATATTACCAAGTAAATTACTTCGTCACGTACCCCTTTTATGATGAGATATTGCCAATTGTGATTCTTAAGCCATAATTTAATACTTAACATATTGCTTGCAATTTAGAAAAGTGACACGTGTACTGGCAAAGAAAGATAATAAATAACTAAATTTGAAACACGCTCAAGATTAAATGTAACAGGAGTTTATACAAATTTGCAAAGGTGCTGCAGGTATGATCATTTACTGGCGCACCATGTGCACCTATCTCATTATTCACGAGGCCCATTCCCACATTGCAATTTAAATTGCTGCTTGCAATGATTTTAAGTTTTACGGAATCATCTTGGTTTCAATGTACAATAGACTACTAGGAGCTGTCTCTCTCTCTCTCTCCTGACTTTTGTAATTGCATGCTGCACATCTAATCTCTGCAGTCAACTTATTGCTGTTTAGCTTAAATTTAACACACACGCATTTTAACTGCTTGTGGGAAGCCTTTCATTTCCCTGTACACCTCTACATTCATTATGTTTAAGGTAACCAATTCAAACTTTATACATTACAAATTGCCCAGATCTCATACAATCGGGAATGTAGTTTGGAGCTACAGAAACTTATTTTGTTATATGTCCTGTGATAAATTGCAAACCTAATGTTAGTTGCTGTAAAGACCAAGGTGTATATTTGTTATTATCTTAAGCCAAGGTGTGTGAGCAGTTATCCTCCAGATTGAGTTGAATACTATATATATGATCTTCCACATGATTCTGAATACAGTACACTACTTTGAAATTCTTTACTGGTATATACTATCATCACAGTTGTGATTACAACCAGCTATGTGATGCTTACATACTCATATAGTGTATGTGTAATAAACATGGTGTGGGTGTTATAATATAAAATGTATGTGTGCAGACCGTGGAAACCTCCTTGAACATGATCCCTAGCCAGAGGAATGTTGAATAAAAAGGGGAAATTCCAATCCAGTAAACAATTCGAGGCAACAGAAATGGAAACGGTGTCCGCTCAGTCGAGACATTCCTGTTAGACCTGAATTTTGTGTTGCATTCATATTTCACGTATCCTATTATTGTATAAAGTTTTTCTTGTATACTGTACTTTTTATATCAAAACAGACTGTGCTGAAGTGTGTACTGTTGTATGAACTAATAAAAATGTAATTATGGCCAAAAAGTAGAGATTTGATGTGGAATGGGTAATATGTGTATGGACAGATTTCCACAGTCTTCACCATATAGTTGTGGGGTGGTGTTTGTGAATATATAATACTTATCCATACACATGCAGTGGAAACCAGCTCAAACTTGTTGATTCATTCCAAGCTATGCCCGTTTTATCCAGTCTTAAGATTTTTTCATTGTTTTGGGGTACAAATATCATGCTTTGTTTGGTGAAAAAATATAGGGCAATCCTTTACACATTTTTATTAGAATCACTTTTGGAAAAGTACATTTTAAAAAAAAAAAATATTTTCCAATTTTTTTTTCTTTTCATTTTTAGCACTGCATTCTCTAGTCCAGCAAACATATGACCTACATGACTGGAACTTGTTGTATTATATTTTACATGTAGTAATCATTCTTTAGCCTATTTACAGTGGCTGGTACAGAATCTTGCCATAGCATCCTAGCTTTCATTGAACTGGGTGCCATTTGAGCATGTTTCCATTGTAAGTGTTTTCTAATATATAGTAAAGCATGTGCTTCAGATGACGCTTATATTCTTTTCAGATTCTGCCACGGCAGATCCAGAATTTTCAACAGAAAAGGTCTGCTACTCTAGTACCACTGGAGCGTTTTCAAAGAAAAAGAGGAAAATTGATGGTGAAAAGGGAGGCATTCCATCAGCTATGGCTGGACCAGATGGTCTTCCAATAAAGATGGAGGAATATGGGGAAAATAGAGATAAAACGACTGGTCTACAACATGAATTGGGTCAGGTACTATCTGATATTGAAGGTTTCATGGATGTGAAGTCAAGAGGTATAATAAGACCCATGAGAGGTGGAAATGCAAGATCTAGGGCAAGAGGATCAAGAACAAATGCTATGAAACCTCAGAGAATGAATTTTGCTAAATATATAAAAAATCAAATTGGAGGATATGGAAATATGAATAATCAAAGGTTCAAGTCAACATACCCAGAACCACCGGAAGATCTGTACGAGAAATTACGTTTGGCTGGAACAACTATCACAAGACCGGTTATTGCGAATAATTCTACTTCACCTCGAAAGATGGGAAATCAGAATCCTGGGTTCCAAGTAAAACGTGAAGGTAATGTTCAGAATCTCGCCCATCAATCTGCTATGCCCAGTACCTCGGGAATAATGCGAATGAATGCAGCACCACGCCCAGAGGTGTTTGCAAGAAAATTTTTACCCCAATCCACATCTGTTGTTGTGCATTATAAACCCCGTGCCAATGCAAGAGGTCGTCCAGTAAAGCCCAAAATTCCCATTCAGAGAATTCCAATTAAAAATATTCCCCCAAACATGCTTGCAAGAACTAACATTCCAAATTTCTCTGCACAAGGAAGTGCTCACAGATCTTCATTCTCTGGCTTCACAAGTCCTGGAGGTCATAAACAATTTCCTATCAATACTGGAAAAGGAATGCTGAGTCCAAGGAAGATCCAGCAGAATGTCTCGTCTACAAATCCAGGAGAAATTGTGTGTACCCCAGATGTACTCGGATTGCTTGAATCTGTCAAAGAGGCTGAAAAAAGGGCAGAGAAATCAGCGCTGTCTTCTCAGATTGGTGGAAAACCAAAGGTTCCTGAAGGAGTATTTGAAATGTCAGAGAGTTTATCACGACAATATCAGTCACAAACTCCAATGCAGCAACATTCTCAGACCTCTGGTCTTGTACAGTCACAGAAGCTTGATAACACAGTTATAACGACTCCAGGTATGCAGGCATCACCATCCATAAATGGATCTGTAAATATCGAAGGGCAAGGTCTAAACTCAGAGTATCAGCAGAATATGACACCTAAAGTGGAACAAAACTTGCAAGCACCAACTGAAGGTAACTTGAAGCCAGAGGAGAAAGAAATTTCAAGTCCCTTAGAAAACCTAACACACAAACCCTTGGAAGAACAAGTGCAGCAATTTACCAAACAAGATTCTGCAAACTATAGGGAAATGCTTCAGACTTGTGTAGAGACTAATTCTCCAGAAGAAAAAACACATGCATCTATGGGACAAAGCGAGGAAGTCTCTGTAGGGATGAAGGCTCATGCATTGAATTCAAATGGTGAACATTTAGTGCCTCTGGCACATAACACGCCATCTTCACCTGAATCAAATCAGTTGCATATGCCACTTGCATTGCAGACTCAGGCACAAACATCCCTGCAGCACCATGAATTAACACACCAGGTACCACTTCCTTTCCAGACTCAAACTACAACACCCATGCACACCCAGGCTTCAGAACTACCTACTTACACGCAAACCTTGGACCCTAGTCATACTCGGGCATCGGAGCATCCTTTTGACAGACAGGCATCCGAACATCCTATTTACTCTCAGGCATCAGAACCTCCTGTTCACACACAGGAATCAGAGCATCCTGTTCACACTCAGGCATCAGAGCATCCTATTTACACCGAGGCATCAGATCGTCCCATACACACCCAGGCATCAGAGCATCCTGTTCACACTCAGGCATCAGAGCACCCTGTTCATACGCATTCATCAGAGCATCCTGTTCACACCCAAGCATTGGAGCATCCTATTTACACTGAACCATCGGAGCATCCTGTTCACACCCAGGCATCAGACCATCCCATTTACACCCAGGCATCAGAGCATCCTGTTCACACCCAGGCATTGGAGCATCCTGTTCATACCCAAGCATTGGAGCATCCTGTTCACACCCAGGCATTGGAGCATCCTGTCCACATACAGTCATCAGAGCACCCTGTTCACACCCAGGCATCAGAACATCCTATTCACATTCAATCATCGGAGCATCCTGTTCTCACCCAGGCATCAGAACGTCCTATACACATTCAATCACCGGAGCATTCTGTTCACACTCATCCTGTTCACACTCAGGCATCTGAGCATCCTGTTCACACTCGGGCATCGGAGCATCCTGTTCACACCCAGGAATCTGAACATCCTGTTCATACCCGGGCATCTGAGCATCCTGTTCACTCCCGGGCATCTGAGCATCCTATTCACTCCCGGGTATCAGAGCATCCTATTCACTCCCGGGCATCAGAGCATCCTGTTCACACCCGGGCATCAGAGCATCCTGTTCACACCCGGGCATCAGAGCATCCTGTTCACACCCAAGCATCAGAGCATCCTATCTACACCCAGCCATCAGTTTCCGTACATTCAGTCATGACCACGCACGAGTCAATGCCTGAACATTCACAAGCACAGTCAGGCCTGCAAACTACAGTGCATTCAACCTCAGAAGCAGCACATCCTCTATTACCCATGCAAACATCACCCTTCACAATGTCTTTGCAGATGCAACCTCCATCAGTGCATGGCCCATCACTGAACCCCATGTCCCTGTCACACATCCATTCTCAGATGCTTTCCTCCATTCACACAGCCTCGTTGCCCCCTGTACATCCTCAGCTGTTAACCCCAATGCCTGCACACACACTTGCATCCATGAATTCACAGTTACATCCCTCCATTCACATGCCTCATCTGTCAGCACCAATGCACATGCATCTTCAGACACCACCACATTCATCGCACCCGGTACCGGCACAGATCCCATTCATTTCACCCAGTGATATTTCAAAGGCAGCATTACAGCGGTTTTCACACAGCCCAGATTCACAAGCAGTGTCCAGATAGAAGATTTCACCTTCCAATCAAAACCGTACAAATGGATATTAGTCTTAGATATTGTTTGAGCTAGATAAGTGTATAGAATAAATAACTGTGAATGTCCAATGTAAGAAAATATTTTGCATATTTTTTTTTTCCAGGTTAGGTCTTCAGTTTTAGTATGCTTTTCTAGTATTCAATGAATAAGCTAGAAAAATACTAGAAATCCAAATTTATGGATTGGATGTAAAATTTTCTTCTATTTCTTTGCAGGAGATTAAATCTAGCTATTAGCAGGTTATGCATAATAGCCAAAGTGCGTGCTACCTCAGTGCATGATTTGTTTTTAGCTGAGCTATTATACAGTACATTTCACTTTTTAACATGCAAGTAAAAATGACGGCAGTATGTGACGTCGATGAAAGTTATGTAGAATAAAGCACTGGTGGAATGGGAGCTAAAATGCTAAAATTTATACAGTATTAACATTTTTAGTCCTGATCTAGCTTATTTGTTTTGTGTTTAGAATTGTGTGAATATAAGCTTAGTGTATTCTGAAATAATAGGATGACTAGTTTTACACTTCAGAATTTTTTTTTAATTTAAGAAAACAAATTGTATTATTACTTGAGAAAGACGAATAATTTCCAACAGTCTTAATCTGATCTCATGACTAAAAATAGGTATAAAACTTCTTATCTGGTAATGTCTTCATTACTGTTATAACTCATGTTTTGTGAAGACATTGAGTTGTGGGAATTACTGTAGGTTTATATTGTTGGTTTTTAGATAATTTGCTGTTGAATATGTAATTCATTCACTTCAGTAATTCACATTTTGCAGATAAAATATATCTTGTGAAGTGGTTGATATGTTCCATCCTTGACTTGTAAAATATAATAGATTTTGAGATTGCTTTGACATTCACAGTTTCATCATAAAAAGTTGTATGGAGTATTATGGATTGTCACTCTGCCCATTTTGCTGTTTTGTACCCATCTAAATGTACCTGTAAATCTCCATTTATTCTCGCATCATTATTTTTTCATATTTTGCTGTTTTCTTGGCACTTTGTGCTTAGTCTGTTATATTTATTTTTTTTACTAGTTCGTTAAACACAGTAACATACTTTTTAAAAGTTGTGTTTAAGGTTTTCTTGAGAGTTACTGTGATACTGGGTGAGGGATTCAATTGTAATTAAAATTGTTTCTGCTACCTATGCAGTAGCGAGAGCAACTTGTAGAAATATTAAATGTTTCTGTTGCTTTGGAGTAATTTTAAGACATTGATGTAGAGCAATGGTCAGTGATGTTACAAATTTGTGAAGCTCTATATGGTGGAGGGTACTCAGTGGCCACTCGTGGAAGGAGCCCAGTAGCCACTCCTGGAGGGAACCCAGTGGCCACTCCTGGAGGGAACCCAGTGGCCACTCCTGGAGGGAACCCAGTGGCCACTCCTGGAGGGAACCCAGTGGCCACTCCTGGAGGGAACCCAGTGGCCACTCCTGGAGGGAACCCAGTGGCCACTCCTGGAGGGAACCCAGTGGCCACTCCTGGAGGGAACCCAGTGGCCACTCCTGGAGGGAACCCAGTGGCCACTCCTGGAGGGAACCCAGTGGCCACTCCTGGAGGGAACCCAGTGGCCACTCCTGGAGGGAACCCAGTGGCCACTCCTGGAGGGAACCCAGTGGCCACTCCTGGAGGGAACCCAGTGGCCACTCCTGGAGGGGACCCAGTGGCCACTCCTGGAGGGGACCCAGTGGCCACTCCTGGAGGGGACCCAGTGGCCACTCCTGGAGGGAACCCAGTGGCCACTCCTGGAGGGAACCCAGTGGCCACTCCTGGAGGGAACCCAGTGGCCACTCCTGGAGGGAACCCAGTGGCCACTCCTGGAGGGAACCCAGTGGCCACTCCTGGAGGGATCTCGATTGCTGGACCTTGATAACCTGAGAGGCACAAGATTAGATATGTGATGAACCTATGGCAGCCAGTCTCACAGCAACAGATTCTTTGTAACTCATCACTCTTTAACTTATTTGTTTTGTTTCGAAGACTGCTGGTATCTATTTGATTAAATAAAGTTCTATAGGTAGAATATTCTGTAAATTAAACTTTTACCTGCACTGCTATGGAGATGGTATTGAGAGAATGACCTTGGGCTGAATTAAGATATTTTCTCGACTAAGGTGAATGTTCCTCCTATTTGCTTGCGTTTTCCTTGTCCCTCGTAAAGTTAAATAAGAAGTAAGGAGGGATGCAACTTTTAAGTACTTTGCCGTGTGAAAAAATATGTAGTAAAGATATCTTGTCTTGGTCATCCTTGGTCAGTGTTTTCTCTGTAATAAAGATGATGAAATATAATGCACCTCGTGAGTGTAAGTCAAGTGCATTGCATGTTTTTGGTACTTTCATTATACAAGAGTTCTCATTATCATAAAATCATGTTAGATACGAACACGATCACTGAAATCACATTAGTCCTACACTCACTCAGTGTCTTAGGCTAGTGAATGTAATTTATTGTGTCGACAGACTGCAGAAAAATCACCATACCCACAATCCTGTATATAGTGAAAATTGTCACATTATTTCATTAAAGAGATAATCCATTTTATCCACGCTTTTACTTTAACCACGATATTGGGGATTATGATTAATAATTGGAAGTTTAATTCAGAAAGGAATAGAGCACAATAACTGGATCTAGAGTTAATAAGCAAGCCTTGAATTTATAAGATGGTTGATTTAGGATCTTTTAAATATCCTGTGACACAGATGGGGCTAAATAGTCTTCCTGGCTTGGTGCCTTCATTGTTAATTGCTCACAGGCTTGTTCTTGATGTATAATCAAGCTTTAGATTTCTAGTTTAAAAGCTGTATATGTGAAGTCTCAAACACTTGGCATAGAATACCCCCCTCCCTTTCCGGCCTGTTCTTGTGAAGGGGCTTGGTGGACGACTATTGGAGTGTGATGCTCCATGGGACAATCCTCTGTCCTTTTAAAGCCTTATGTTCCTGTTGCTATCGTCACTAATTATGCTGGAATTCTTTTCCTTTTCCTTATGTTTCATTTTTCTTCCCCATCTTCTCCTTTCTAATTTTAATTTCCCGCCGATCTTTTGCCCGTCTTGATTCTTTTGGACATCATCTGTTTTGGCGCAAACTCTCACCTGTAGAACTGTGGTACCCAACGTTGCGAGCAAGGGGATGCTTTTATTGTCAATCATTCTTTTGTCACTGAACCCGATCTCGACGGACTGACGGTTCTAAGGGTGGCGTTTGTGGGGAGTATGTTCACGATGCACCCCCTGAGAGGCCTCGGCAAGACCTGTCTCTTGTTCGGTGTCCTATCCTCTAATTGTGGCTCCATGGTGGGTAGGGGGCACATTCGTGAATGAAAGTATTGCCTCTCGTTTTCATGTTGTTGAATACTGTTCCTCTTATGACTTTTCAGGCTCGTGGGGTGGGCGACCAAGCCCCCGAGTCGGGCTATGTGGGAAGACTGGACTCTGTAGCCCCCGCTACATTGGGCCCAGACCTAGCTCCTCCTCTGACCCTCCTGACTACTCCCCTCGGCATATCTCCCTCTGTGATTGGGTCGAGCCCCAAGCCCCCAGTGGTTACCACCTCGTTCCCTGGCACGGTTCAGTCTCTCATTGTGACTGCTGCACCTTTTAACTCCTCTCTGGGGGTTCTCAACGCCGTCGCCGCCACGGCCGCACTCGCACGATCCCTTCCCATACTAATACGTACCACGCCTTGTTTGGTCCTGCTTCATGGGCTAAATACTTTGATCGCCACCATCTAGATTCTACACCTGACGATTTCTCCCTCCATAAACACCTTGTTGATTCAATAGATACCTCTTGTTACTTTTAACCCCACCCGTCTCGGTACACGTGTTGTGGCTGCTCCTCAGGACGCAGCTACCCACTTAGCCGCATTGTCCTGCATTGGGGAGACCCTTGTACGGGTCTCTGAAAACGCTCGGTTCAATGCCAGTGTTGGCACTGTTCTCCCGCATCATGTTGCAACTGGTGTTAGGGCCCTAAAAGACTGCCATGAGGATATTAAACATATTCTCGAAGACCAAGGCTATCCTGTCCTCCAAGTGGACACGTTTACTCAAGCCCCTCGTGGTCGTCGTCATCAGCCCCTTCGAGTTGTGAAAATCACCTTCGATAGTAGGACCCTTCCGCTCTCTTATCATTCTTGCTGGTGCCAGGTGCTCCATTCAGGAGTACATCCGCTCTCCTAGACTTTGTAATAAGTGTTGGAAGTTCGGGCACGGTGCCCTCAAATGCACAAGTCTCGTCTCTCTATGCCCCATGTGTGGGGACGATGACCACTCTAAGACAGAGTGCTCTTCTCCCCAAGCTCGCTGCCTCAATTGCGGCGAGACCCATCCTACCTTCTCCCGCACGTTTATACACTACAAGCTTGAGGAAGCCGTCCTCAACTTGAAACACCGGGATCGTTTGACTTTTCCTGAAGCGAGACGCCAAGTCCACCGTCTCCACCCTTTCACTGGCGCATCTTATGCTCGAGTGTTGCGTTCTACCTCTCCTCGTCCTTCCCACCTTCTTCAGTCACACAACCATTTCCAGGCCTTGGACCCGGACACACCCACCGCCTCCTCCCCTGTTTCTTTCAGTTTTGTCCCAAAGGGTCTCCCTCTTGGCTCTGCATCTGGAGTTTCCCCCCCTTCCTACCCAGTCCGCCATGTCTTCTGTTTTCTTTTTCATCTCCCAATCCTTCTTCCCAACCCTTCCCCCAGTCTCTTGGCCTTCCACGCCACCTGTCTGTCCAGGCTGTTGTCCATCATCCTCACAGCAATCTTTATATTGTTTGCCCCGTTCTTCTTCTGTTGAGACCTTTGAGTCTGTCGCCCAGTACTTTGTTGGAACACCTGTCTCTTTGAGTCAGAAACGTGAACCTGGCTCCTCTCCTTCCTCCTCCCCAGCGGGTAAGAAGGCATCGCTTTCTTCCTTGCCCCCCACCTCTGACTATCACTACCCTGTACGTCTCCTCTCATTTCGGTGGTCTGGCCCCCTGTCCCAGCTCTGGAGGTTTCTTTAGCCCCCGATTCCCTCAAGGTTGCTGCCCTTGCTGAGGTGCGCTCCCTGGTTTCTACCCCCCCTTTCTCCTGCTGTCCTTGACAGCCCCTCTCGGTTATCTCCTCCTCCTCCGGACCCCATCAGTCCGCCTCTGGTCTGTCCTCTCGCTCCCTTCCCTCCATCCTTATTAAGTTACCCATGCTCCCTAACCCTGATTTTGCTGACCTTGATCCTGATCTTGAGCTTATTTAATACACTGTGTTCTTCTTTACCTTTGTTTCTTCATTGTTCTCTGTTGCTGTCCTTTCTCTTTTTGATAATGTTTATTCTTCAGTGGAATATTCGTTCATTTTATGCCAACTTCCATGAACTCCAACTTCTGATTACACAGTTTTCATCACTATGTGTTTGTCTCCAGGAGCCAGTGCTTGGTACTCGTCCTGGGCAGAGCGAGTCAGACCAGAAGGACAAACATATGCAAATATTATGCAAAGGGCTTATGCAGACATAGATACACAGGTAATAAGAAAGGATTAGAATGCAGTTACCAACATCCCAAAAAATGTTTAAATATGCTTAAGAAAGGTCAGTGTCGATTTGGATCAACATGTAGGTTTTTTCCATCCTGACATGTGGATTTGTTCATTTGATGCATCACGCTATTGTGATTTCTGTTTGTAATGAAGTAAGGGCGAAGAGGTAGAATAGCTTATTGGCATAGTTCGGGTGCATGGGGAAATTGTGTAAAATCCTGGTTTGTGTCTCGGAGAGACTGCAAGATCCGTGGTAGGTCAAATTGAACTCCGGCTGCATTTTTTTTACCATGTCGTAGCACAGTCGTTTAAGGCGCGTCTGGGATCCTCTCGGACCCTCATCACGGCCCTTGTGGATTTATTCATTTGATGCATCACGCAATTGTGATTTCTGTGGGTATGTGTATCTTGCTTCTCGACCATCCCTCGCGTCGGGAAGCAAGGTCACTTACCCCTCGATAGAATTCTTGGTGATTCGGATACCTTCCATATCGTTCACCTTATGCGATCTAGTTCTTGTATTGGCATCCTTAGTAACATTAGCGCCCAATGAATATCCCGCACATTTGATGGTGCTACATAGCCTTCCCGACTTGATACCTTCTTTTGATAATTACTTACCATATTGCATTAATTGTGGAGATACTCATTTTGACAAGATATTAGACAAATTTATTTTAAGTTTAAAGCTCTAGGAAAATATTTGTTAATTTAAACACTCAGGCCTCTTAGCCTTCTTTCTGTTCTTAATAATGCATTAAAAACTTCCACTTGTAAACCATTTACTTCAATTCCACTTGCAAATTCACATCCTCCTGTTGCTAACTTCAATGGCTGCACCACTAAAGCCAATTGTTACGCTCATGAACGATATAATTCCTACATCACTCATTGTCAGGCCACGACCCCAACCATCCCAGATCTTGACACCTCTGTTGCTCACCAAGGAGGGTAGAAATAGCCTAAGCTACTCTATCCCTTTGAGATGTATTTTTTTCTTGTCTCGATAAACATACTTGAACTTGAACTTGTTGCTCACCTTACTGTGATGGCTAACATCTCTCCACATTTCCCCCCGACACATTTCATGAACCCGAGACAACTGAGGACACCGCTGCATATATCCAGATCTCTCGCTGTGCCACTAGATACTAGACCCCCAACTAGAGACAAAAGTAATTCTTGTAGCATACCACATTATTTACCTTTAATGTGCCAGCTACTTATCACCATACTCACTAATGGCACTTGCATTCATATTTACTAATTGAGTTTTCTCATCTTGAATATTGATTAATGCTTACTTCTCCTTTCAATGCAAGAAAAATTTTCTTAGATCTAAGAAATCATGAAAACATATACTGCGTACATAATCAAAGCACAATAATCTAAATAACTTAAATCATCTCAAAAACACTCAAAATTTACTCAATGGAAAGATTATGAGAGAGGTCTCATTTAATATGTACTTTACATGAAAGATACTCGAAGGTCAGGTTCCAAATCTGCACAATATAAGAGCACTTTACTGGACGAAAGATGGAGTAGGAAAATGCAGAATAGATAAAGTGAAGAGTAGAGGTGCCATCGGTGAAATCAAAGAACACTGTATGAATGTCACAGGCTCAGAACTCTTTAACACCCTTCCACTATGCATGAGAAATATTGCCAGAACAAAACTGACTTTTCAATAGATAACTGGACAAATTTCTAATGAAAGTGATACCTGATTAACCCACTTGAAGAAATTCCTCTCTTTACTCATTCGCCACGTTTTAAACAGCTTCCAACGTAAGGTGCCATTGTAACAAACAAGGAGAGTTTGGGGACTTTACTTTAATTGACTAATCAAGAGTGCAGGCCCTCGTTCACTTGCAAAATCTCCTGCAGATAGAAACTGTGTAGTGTTAAAATTCAGGTAGAAAATATGTCAATTACATCAATTTGTTGCACTCTTAAATTAGGCAACTGACGAGGATCAAATACAGACACCCAACACTACCTTTGCTTCAGATAAGTCATCGGAATTAACCTCATTGGCCTATAAGAGTTTCTCATTGAGCCGTCATGCCATTGTGATTTCTTTGTTACAAACTTCATTATTATTATTCTAATATACAAACCTCCAGATGAATCAGGTGAGTTTACAGAACGGATTCTAAAAATATTGTTTCGATATTATAGAAAATTCTGTGCTGGATGTTACCTTACTTGGAGACTTAAATCTTCTCGGGTTTGTATGGATGATGAAAAAATAAAAATATAACAGGAAATCAAAGCTATGTCAAGCGAACACCTTGTAGTGAACACGCTGTGGTGAACACACTGAGGTGAACACCCTGTAGAGAACATGCAAGGATGAACACCCTGGGGTGAACACCCTGTAGAAAACGTGCAGGGATGTACACCCTGGGGTGAACACCCTGAGGTGAACACCCTGTAGAGAACATGCAAGGATGAACACCCTGGGGTGAACACCCTGTAGAAAACGTGCAGGGATGTACACCCTGGGGTGAACACCCTGAGGTGAACACCCTGTAGAAAACATGCAGGGATGAACACCCTGTGGGTGAACACCCTGTGGGGCATACCCTGGGATGAGCTCCCTGTAGTGAACACCTCGTAGAGAACACTTTGGGGTGAACTCCCTGTAGTGAACACCTCGTAGAGAACACTTTGGGGTGAACTCCCTGGAGTGAACACCTCGTAGAGAACACTCTGGGGTGAACACCCTGGAGTGAACACCCTGGAGTAAACACCTCGTAGAGAACACTCTGGGGTGAACACCCTGGAGTGAACACCCTGGAGTAAACACCTCGTAGAGAACACTCTGGGGTGAACACCCTGGAGTAAACACCTTGTGGCGTAGGATAATGACCAGGTAGTGTTTATAGGTCCTCCAGGCGCGCCATTACGCTAACTCCCGGGTTATTAATATCGACTATATTTAACGCAAAAAGTGGAGGCGTGTGCGTGTGTGACGCAAGCCCCCAACTTCTCCCCCCTTCCCAGCCCCCCGCCACTCCCCCTCCCTAGCCCCCACTCCTCCCCAGCCCCCTGCCACTCCCCCTCCCCACCCCCCCGCCACTCCCCCTCCAAAGCCCCAACTCCTCCCCCTCTCAAGCCCCCACTTATCTCACCTAACCCCAGCCCGCAGTCCTCCCCCTTACCCACCACCCAATCCTTACTCCTCCCCACGCCCACACTTCTTTTTCCCCAGCCCCCTCTCCACCCCTCAAGCTCCCACTCTCCGACCCCCACCTCAGGGATATGATAGAGTTACCTCGCCCTGTGGTACACCTTTTAGCAAGGATTGACAAACAAATTGTATTAAGCGACATTTTCGAGTTATAATTATATATTTGAGAGAGACAATAAATTTTGTAAAGTATGGATTACAAACTTTAATAGTTGAAGCAAAACTAACATAACAACCTTACCTAACTTAACTACAATATACGGGTTCCTATTATTCTAGGGTTGCCATATCTGGACAGTCAGAGTCCAGCAAGGTCACCTCCACTAAAATAATTTAATATTGGTGTAGAGCAAAGTAGAATGAACTCATTCTACTTTGAATTCATTCTGATGAAGGCGAATTAGCCGAAAAACGCGTTAAGCATTCTCTATTTTTCACATGTGGTTTTTCTATATTTTTTCTTTTCTATTTATATATATATATATATATATATATATATATATATATATATATATATATATATATATATATATATATATATATATATATATATATATATATATGCGAACAAGCCTGAATGGTCCCCAGGATAATATGCAACTGAAAACTCACACCCCAGAAGTGACTCGAACCCATACTCCCAGGAGCAACGCAACTGGTATGTACAAGACGCCTTAATCCACTTGACCATCACGACCGGACAAAATGAGGTGATAGCCGAGGCTATTTGAACCACCCCACCGCCGGCACTCGGATAGTAATCTTGGGCATAGCATTTTACCAAATCACCTCATTCTTTGGGGCACACGTGAGGAACACAAATGCGATTTGTGTTCCTCACGTGTGCCCCAAAGAATGAGGGGCACACGAAAAAACATTAATTCATGAAAACTTGGCTTATTAGGCAAATCGGGCCTTGAATAGTAGGCTGAGAAGTGCGTTCTGGCTATTAGGTACGACATATATATATATATATATATATATATATATATATATATATATATATATATATATATATATATATATATATATATATATATATATATATATATGTCGTACCTAATAGCCAGAACGCACTTCTCAGCCTACTATTCAAGGCCCGATTTGCCTAATAAGCCAAGTTTTCATGAATTAATGTTTTTTCGTCTACCTAACCTACCTAACCTAACCTAACCTAGCTTTTTTTGGCTACCTAACCTAACCTTACCTATAAATATAGGTTAGGTTAGGTTAGGTAGGGTTGGTTAGGTTCGGTCATATATCTACGTTAATTTTAACTCCAATAAAAAAAAATTGACCTCATACATAGAGAAAAGGGTTGCTTTGTCATTTCATAAGAAAAAAATTATAGTAAATATATTAATTCAGGAAAACTTGGCTTATTAGGCAAATCGGGCCTTGAATAGTAGGCTGAGAAGTGAGTTCTGGCTACTAGGTACGACATATATATATATATATATATATATATATATATATATATATATATATATATATATATATATATATATGTCGTACCTAGTAGCCAGAACGCACTTCTCAGCCTACTATGCAAGGCCCAATTTGCCTAATAAGCCAAGTTTTCATGAATTAATGGTTTTTCGTCTACCTAACCAACCTAACCTAACCTAACCTAACGTTTTCGGCTACCTAACCTAACCTAACCTATAAAGATAGGTTAGGTTAGGTTAGGTAGGGTTGGTTAGGTTTGGTCATATATCTACGTTAATTTTAACTCCAATAAAAAAAAATTGACTTCATACATAATTAAATGGGTAGCTTTATCATGTCATAAGAAAAAAATTAGAGAAAATATATTAATTCAGGAAAACTTGGCTTATTAGGCAAATCGGGCCTTGCATAGTAGGCTGAGAAGTGCGTTCTGGCTACTAGGTACGACATATATATATATATATATATATATATATATGTCGTACCTAGTAGCCAGAATGCACTTCTCAGCCTACTATGCAAGGCTATATTTGCCTAATAAGCCAAGTTTTCATGAATTAATATATTTTCTCTAATTTTTTTCTTATGAAAAGATAAAGCTACCCATTTCATTATGTATGAGGTCAATTTTTTTTTATTGGAGTTAAAATTAACGTAGATATATGACCGAACCTAACCAACCCTACCTAACCTAACCTAACATATCTTTATAGGTTAGGTTAGGTTAGGTAGCTGAAAAAATTAGGTTAGGTTAGGTTAGGTAGGTTAGGTAGTCGAAAAATAATTAATTCATGAAAACTTGGCTTATTAGGTAAAACGGGCCTTGCATAGTAGGCCGAGAAGTGCGTTCTGGCTACTAGGTACGTCATATATATATATATATATGACGTACATATATATATATATATATATATATATATATATATATATATATATATATATTTTTTTTTTTTTTTTTTTTTTTTTTTTTTGGCCTATACTTCCTTTTGATGCTTCTATATTGGTTCGTTGTCTTGAAGTAGGTAGAATATAGTTGTGCATTAATTGGCTGTTGATTGCTGGTGGTTGACTTTTTGATGTGTAGTGCCTCGTAGATGTCGAGCCTCCTGCTATCGCTGTATCTATCGATGATTTCTGTGTTGTTTGTTAAGATTTCTCTGGTGATGGTCTGGTTGTGAGAGGAGATTATATGTACCTTTATGGAGCCCTGTTGTTTATGCATTGTTAATCGCCTGGAAAGAGACGTTGTTGTCTTGCCTATATACTGAGTTCTTTGGGGCTTACAGTCCGCAAGCAGACATTTGAAGGCATAGACGACGTTGGTTTCCTTCAAGGCATTCTGCTTTGTGTCTGGAGAGTTTTTCATGAGTAGGTGACGGTTTTTTTGGTTTTATAGTAAATCGTCAATTGTATTTTCAGATTTTTGTCTGTAGGGATAACGTTCCTATCAACAATATCTCTCAGGACACTTTCCTCCGTTTTATGAGCCGTCGAAAAGACGTTCCTGTAAAATAGTCTAATAGGGGGTATACGTGTTTTGTTAGTTGACTCTTCAGAGGATGCATGGCGTTTTACCTTTCTTTTTATGATATCTTCAACAAAACCATTAGAGAAGCCGTTGTTGACTAGGACCTGCCTTACCCTACAGAGTTCTTCATCGACTTGCTTCCATTGCGCCTGGCACGGAGGGGCGAAGACCCGTGGAAACGGCTCCAACCATATAAGGTAGGAAGGGTCGAGAACCTTGCATTTGATTTGCAATATTTTTCCAGCCGGAAATTGACACCAAGTGCCCTCGACAACCATTCATTTCCCACTCCCTTTCTTGGAAGAATGCCACATATAATCGGGATTCCTCCCTTGCTTCTGACTAAATCCATGGCTGTCTTATACTTCTGCATCAGTTCCTCACTCCTAACTCGTTCAACATCATTTCCACCTGCATTAATGCATATAATGGAATTGTTCCCATTTCTAGCCATAATATCATTCATGTTATTAATAATATCGCCAATTTCCAGCTCCCGGATAGCAAACCCCTTAACCTGTTCCCCCTATCTCTGGCACAAAAACTTCTACCCAAATACCTCACCTGGGAATCTCCCACAACCAAAACTCGCTTAGTTCCGTCCTTTACCTTTTGAGCACTTTGAGGGACCTGCGCTCCGTTGCTCTTCGTTACTTTCTCTTTCTAACGAAAAGTCTTCAACTTTTGGGACTTGGGACTCAAGTCCCAAGTCTTCAACCTGGGACTTGGTGTTTTCCCGTCTGCGGGGGGCAGCGATAGGAAATTGCGGAATGATTGCCATCTCAGAGTAAGCAGTGATGGGTTGTTGCCTTGCATATGGAGTAGTGATGGTCCAGTGCACACAGGCTGCACTTCTGGGCGGGGTGCTGACACTTGGTGGAATGGGAGAACTCGTAGCACTTGAAGCACTGCTGGAGCTTATGGTATCGTTCCTATTTTACTCGGTGGGGTGGTATTTGTAAGCCGAAGCAGTAGAAACCTTGTGTAGCAGCTTGGTTGGCCGCAGCTATGGTGGTGAAAGTAATCTTCATTGAAGATTTGTCGGTGCTGCAGAACTCTAGGTTGAATACACCCAAGTTCGGTTTTCGGATTTTCGTCTTCGATATTGTCCATGATCTTATGTTACGGTCGGTCAGCGATCCACTGGCTGGTCCTGCTGGTAAAAACAGTTCTTCTGGCCAGGAACTGACGTGGGAAGTGAGGATGAAGGTGGTGCTCCTTGGGAAGTATGGCATCGTCGTTGGTCAAGAGTTTTTCTAGTTTTTCCTCACATGAAAAGAAGAGCACGATATCACAACCTTCCTGACTAATGTCAGGGGTTGTGATACCGGTAACGTCCTTCAGGACCTTCAGAATATCGCTTTTCCCGAAAACATGACCGTCAAGGGTCATGTTTGGTCCAAACATGGTCAAGGGTCAGGGTCCAAACGTCTAACGTTTAGACGTTTGGGCCGCATTGTGTCCACACCCCTCAACGGGTAGCAGAGTGAGAGAGAGGTTAGTACTGAGGACGAAAAAAAATAAATGTGTTACCACCTGGTTATATCCTCTTATGGTGAGGTGGTTAGATGACAAAGGGATGAAGGACATAACATAGGGGATATTAATAAGGTATTAAATGTATCAACATAGAGTGTGACATGAAGGCAGCTTATGTTCTTCTGGCTGCTTCCGTTGCAGGGTCATTCGGCCCAGCTTCTGCGTTGGCCCGCGGTCTTGAAGTGGGTAGAGTGTAACAGTGTATTAGCTGGTTATTGATAATATTAGCTGGTTATTGATAATATTAGCTGGTTATTGATAATATTAGCTGGTTATTGATAATATTAGCTGGTTATTGATAATATTAGCTGGTTACTGATAATATTAGCTGGTTATTGATAATATTAGCTGGTTATTGATAATAATTCAATAACAATTACTCTAAGAGGGAGTAACAACGCTTGAGAGATACCGCACATCTTCAACATCATTAATATTCACCATGCACTCAACTCAGCGACTCATCGCCTCACTAGTGCTCGCCAAGCTTCCCCCTGCACACTTCTGTAGGCTACAGTTGTAATCTAGGATTCGAACCTAGGCAGCCCGGGTCGTCCTACTGACTACACCAGCCACTGCCCTAAAGTGTAAGATCATGGCGCCAATTAAGTAGCTTTCAGATTCTTCTGTGTTGAGTATCCACTCTTGTCTGTCTGTTTGTCTGTCTCTCTCCCCACCTCCCCAGTTCCTTCCTCTCAAGTGTCCTTATCAACCGTCCTCAGTAAACATTTATCTTCCTCCACATAAATAATTACTATTTCAGTTTAAATCTTTCTCTCGCCCCAGGCGGTGAATTAGTTTCTCTGGTGTTGGCCACTTGCTGGTGTTGGCCACTTGCTGGTGTTGGCCACTTGTTGGTGTTGGCCACTTGTTGGTGTTGGCCACTTGCTGTTGTTGGCCACTTGTTGGTGTTGGCCACTTGCTGTTGTTGGCCACTTGTTGGTGTTGGCCACTTGCTGTTGTTGGCCACTTGTTGGTGTTGGCCACTTGTTGGTGTTGGCCACTTGCTGTTGTTGGCCACTTGCTGGTGTTGGCCACTTGTTGGTGTTGGCCACTTGTTGTTGTTGGCCACTTGCTGGTGTTGGCCACTTGAGGGTGTTGGCCACTTGAGGGTGTTGGCCACTTGCTGGTGTTGGCCACTTGCTGGTGTTGGCCACTTGAGGGTGTTGGCCACTTGCTGGTGTTGGCCACTTGCTGGTGTTGGCCACTTGTTGGTGTTGGCCACTTGCTGGTGTTGGCCACTTGCTGGTGTTGGCCACTTGCTGGTGTTGGCCACTTGCTGGTGTTGGCCACTTGCTGGTGTTGGCCACTTGCTGGTGTTGGCCACTTGAGGGTGTTGGCCACTTGCTGGTGTTGGCCACTTGCTGGTGTTGGCCACTTGCTGTTGTTGGCCACTTGCTGGTGTTGGCCACTTGAGGGTGTTGGCCACTTGTTGGTGTTGGCCACTTGCTGGTGTTGGCCACTTGCTGGTGTTGGCCACTTGCTGGTGTTGGCCACTTGTTGGTGTTGGCCACTTGTTGGTGTTGGCCACTTGCTGGTGTTGGCCACTTGCTGGTGTTGGCCACTTGTTGGTGTTGGCCACTTGCTGGTGTTGGCCACTTGTTGGTGTTGGCCACTTGCTGGTGTTGGCCACTTGCTGGTGTTGGCCACTTGCTGGTGTTGGCCACTTGCTGTTGTTGGCCACTTGCTGTTGTTGGCCACTTGAGGGTGTTGGCCACTTGAGGGTGTTGGCCACTTGCTGGTGTTGGCCACTTGCTGGTGTTGGCCACTTGAGGGTGTTGGCCACTTGCTGGTGTTGGCCACTTGAGGGTGTTGGCCACTTGTTGGTGTTGGCCACTTGCTGGTGTTGGCCACTTGCTGGTGTTGGCCACTTGCTGGTGTTGGCCACTTGCTGTTGTTGGCCACTTGCTGGTGTTGGCCACTTGAGGGTGTTGGCCACTTGCTGGTGTTGGCCACTTGCTGGTGTTGGCCACTTGCTGTTGTTGGCCACTTGCTGGTGTTGGCCACTTGAGGGTGTTGGCCACTTGCTGGTGTTGGCCACTTGCTGGTGTTGGCCACTTGCTGTTGTTGGCCACTTGAGGGTGTTGGCCACTTGCTGGTGTTGGCCACTTGCTGGTGTTGGCCACTTGCTGGTGTTGGCCACTTGAGGGTGTTGGCCACTTGCTGGTGTTGGCCACTTGAGGGTGTTGGCCACTTGCTGGTGTTGGCCACTTGCTGTTGTTGGCCACTTGCTGTTGTTGGCCACTTGCTGGTGTTGGCCACTTGAGGGTGTTGGCCACTTGCTGGTGTTGGCCACTTGCTGGTGTTGGCCACTTGAGGGTGTTGGCCACTTGCTGGTGTTGGCCACTTGCTGGTGTTGGCCACTTGAGGGTGTTGGCCACTTGCTGGTGTTGGCCACTTGCTGGTGTTGGCCATTTGCTGGTGTTGGCCACTTGGTGGTGTTGGCCACTTGCTGGTGTTGGCCACTTGCTGGTGTTGGCCAATTGCTGGTGTTGGCCAATTGCTGGTGTTGGCCACTTGCTGGTGTTGGCC
The DNA here is from genome assembly GCF_040958095.1 of Procambarus clarkii. Classification (NCBI taxonomy): domain Eukaryota; kingdom Metazoa; phylum Arthropoda; class Malacostraca; order Decapoda; family Cambaridae; genus Procambarus; species Procambarus clarkii. The sequence continues at coordinate 38,716,567 of NC_091167.1, forward strand.
ACTTGAGGGTGTTGGCCACTTGCTGGTGTTGGCCACTTGCTGGTGTTGGCCACTTGAGGGTGTTGGCCACTTGCTGGTGTTGGCCAATTGCTGGTGTTGGCCACTTGCTGATGTTGGCCAATTGCTGGTATTGGCTACCTGCTAATATTGATCACTTGCTGGTGTTGACTATATGATGTATTGTCCACTCTGTTCTTGGCAGTTTTGAATTTAGTTACTCTCTGATAATGGAATTGTTGCGAGTCTTTTCAGGAGTTGGCTTGAGTATGATCGCTTACTGCGGTCGTTCGCATGACTTATCCTCTTCTCTCCTTCTCGTTTCTTAATCTCTGTCCTCCTTTCTTTATTTCTCCTCCCTTATTCACCTGTCTCTCTTCTTCCCTCATTCTCCTATCCTTCACTTCTTGGCTCTCACCCGTCTCTCACGCCGGCCCGACACGTGCCTAAAGCCACACCAACAACTGAGAAGCTCTGGGTACTAGGAATGGGAATGTTCAGGCGTTCCTGAGTTGCAGGGATTCCAGGCGCGCTAGTGTAGTGGGAATGCGCCAGAAGGGAGCGTGTGTGGAAGCTGTACAGCTCACTGAAGCAGGTTTTTCACCCTCGCTCGTGAAGGGTTGTGAACAACGGCTGTTACGAGTGTATTTGTGCATGAAGGTCCACGTATATCTATATCTATAAGAAAGATAATGTCTACTTGTCTTGTAACACCATAATGGTGCTTAGTTGGATTTTATTTAATATTTCACAGAGCATGAGTCAGCCAGACAGGATTTTTAGAGGCGCCAGGTTGGCAACCGTAGTAATTAAATAAGTCACACCTAGAGGAGTTAATGACCACAAGTTGACCTGTGGTCAGGTCGTGTGATTTGACCTTGCTTCTGCTAAGCTAATAATTGCAGCCAGGTCGCCGGGTGTGTATTTCAAACAAGCCGCCAGTTAAGGCGTGGCTTGGTAGATGGCCTGGGGCTATCTACTTAGTGGGCGGGGGTTTAGCTCCTAGATTCGCAATAAATACCCAGGGAACTGTACATTCGAGAGCATACCATAGGACAGCATCAGCAGACTGCAGGGTATCAGCAGACAGCAGCCGAGACAGGCTGTCGGCCGGACAGGGAGATTCTGCCTGTCAGCTGTAGACACCCTCCCCCCCCCCCCCGCTCTCTATCCAACTTAGGTTCAAACACTCGGTGAGTGAACGTTAAGGTGACTTATTTCGTGTTTCCTTAAGTAAAAGGGTTGGGTTATGTGATTATCAGGGGCAGTTAGCTGTAGTGTCCTCGATGACTTGTGTGGTGACTCATGTTGCTTACTAATCTGGACATAGTGAACCTTAAGTTCGATTGCTTGAATTATGATACCTATCATGTTAAATATAATCGATGAATTTATTGTTTAAATTGTCTTTAATTTTGTTCCTTAGAAGTTTGTGAGTTGAGGCGAGAGAGCCTCTGAGTTTAATGATTTTATATGAGTACATGGTTAGAGTTGGTACATGAACTCCTTGAGTAATTTTGTGATACTGACAAGTTCCATTTCTTGCCTTGTATGTAATAAACTAGAATGGATGGTGGCAGCCCTTTCCAGTCCTTTTTCTCCCTCTTTAGCCCTTTCTACTTATCTACTATCTTCCGTTCTACCCTCTACTGTCTACTCCACTCCGTGTTCTCAGTCTCTCCCTCCGCCTCTCTTCAAACTTTCCCTTTCACCTGACCACTCCTCGCTACTCCCAGACTCCCCTCCTTACTCCTCCCACCTACTCCTCTCCCTTCTCCACCTCCCTCACCCCAAACCCTCGCTCATTACTTCATTATTCATTTCTTTCTCTCGCACAAATTTTCCTATACGTTATAGTCTGTCCAAGGATGGAAGCCAGACGCTTGGGGCTAGCCTAACCCAACTTTTAACCGTGAAGCACGAGAGGTATAGGAATGACATAGGCCAGTCGGGGTCAGCTCCGGTGCCATACTTTAAGAAATATCGGCATCTAGCCCCCTCATCTTCCTGCATGCGATTTTCATGATGTTAAGTCTGGAATATTGTTTGTGTTGCCCGTAGACTTATTTAGCCATTTCGGTTCTGTACAAACTCCTTTCTGAGAGAGCAAGAAAAAGAGGTGAAGGTAGGGGAGAGGGAAGGGGAAGGGTGCAGAGGGAGAAATGTGTTTAATGAGAGGGAAGGTAAATTGAAGAAAATTTCTTAGTATCAATATTAAATTACCAAAATTCACGGCAAGGAAACTCTAGCAATTATCAAATAATTGATTTACTACAACGTTTCGTTCCTCTCTGGAACGCCTTCAAGTAGAGAATGAATACAAAAGGTAAAATAATAGGCTAAATACATATGAGAAAGTAACGAGTGCATTGCATTTGTTAATTACTCTGACTCTGAAAAATTGTGTCTAAGGCTTCTATGGCTCATTTGTGTACTCAGTTTTCACTTATGACCCCTTGTGCTAAAGTGTTTTATTTACCTTGCCAATCCCTTTGAGAATTCTGTATGTGGTAATCATGTCTCCCCTAACTTTCCTGTCTTCTAGTGAGGGGAGGTTTAATTCCAGTAGCCTTTCCTCGTTACTCATGGTGAAGGAAAAACCTGGTGAAGGAAATCCTACCTGAGTACCTAGGTCAACAGGCAGGGGTACATAATCCCAGCTTTATAGACTGCACCACCAAATGTGTATCTCTTTCAGGACCAGCACCCCAACCACCGCTTCCTGAAGCCCATATGCAATCCAGCTGGGATCGCCCCATTGCTGACCAAAAAGCTGCGACAAATCCACATGACACTGCCTGACTTAGAGCTGTAGCAGCTCCCCATGCAGGTGACTTCCTATTAGCAACCCCAATGTCAGCAACTGCCACTCGTCTCGCACCGCAGCCCGTCCAAATTGCTGTGGCTCTCCGCCTCGCTGCCTCAATCCACACCGAATACAAGTGTATTTGCGGCGAGGCAGTGGCCGACAGGTACGGACGGCATGGCCTTCTCTGCCAAAGGACAGGAGGATGGCATGCAAGACACGGCGAGGTCAATGACATTATTAAGAGAATCCTTATCATAGCCGGTTGTCTAGCAGAGAGAGAGCACCATTCCCTAATTCTCATCAGAGTATATAGGCAAGACAACAACGCCTCTTTCTAGGCGATTAACAATGCACAAACAACAGGGCTCCATCAAGCAACATGGAATCTCTTCTCACAACCAGACCATCACCAGAGAAATCTTAACAAGCAACACAGAAATCATCGATGGATACAGCGATAGCTGGAGACTCGACATAAGCGAGACACTATACATAAAAAATTCAACAGCGGCAATCAACAGCCAATTAACGCATAACTATATTCTACCTACTTCAAAACCCCGAACCAACATAGAAGGTTATCTTGAGGTTATCTTGAGATGATTTCGGGGCTTTAGTGTCCCCACGGCTCGGTCCTCGACCAGGCCTCCACCCCCAGGAAGCAGCCCGTGATAGCTGACTAACACACAGGTACCTATTTTACTGCTAGGTAACAGGGGCATAGGGTGAAAGAAACTTTGCCCATTGTTTCTCGCCGGCGCCCGGGATCGAACCCGGGACCACAGGATCACAAGTCCAGCGTGCTGTCCGCTCGGCCGACCGGCTCCCTGAAGCCGCAAGAAGCAGCATGAGAAAATATGGGCCAATAGGGAGCCGGTCGGCCGAGCGGACAGCACGCTGGACTTATGATCCTGTGGTCCCGGGTTCGATCCCGGGCGCCGGAGAGAAACATTGGGCAGAGTTTCTTTCACCCTATGCCCCTGTTACCTAGCAGTAAAATAGGTACCTGGGTGTTAGTCAGCTATCACGGGCTGCTTCCTAGGGGTGGAGCCCTGGTCGAGGACCGAGCCGTGGGGACACTAAAGCCCCGAAATCATCTCAAGATAACCTCAAGATGACACAAAAGAAGTTCTTTCTAATGTCTCTGTGGCTCATTTGGGCACTCAATTTCCACCTGTGTCCCCTAGTGCGTGTGTCCCCTTGTGTTAAATAGCCTGTCCTTATCTACCCGTGTGTGTGTGTGTGTGTGTGTGTGTGTGTGTGTGTGTGTGTGTGTGTGTGTGTGTGTGTGTGTGTGTGTGTGTGTGTGTGTGCGTGTGTGCGTGTATGCGTGTATGCGGTGTATGCGTGTGCGTGTGTACGTGTGCTTCTTGTGCACGTCCGTAAGTGTAAACAAAGAAGCAAGAAGATAATTTTTAAAATTACCAAATAATAACACAGAAGTAAATATACCCAAAATAGATCAAGCAGGTATGGCGTCACGGTCATTACCTTTAATTACATTAATTAAGAAAACAAATTATTCCCCCGAGGAGGCGGCAGAGGAGAGGGGAGAAGGGAGGAGGAGGAGGAGGAGGAACCAGAGAGAGGAAAAAAAAGAGGCGGAATAAGAGAGGGAAATGAAGAAGAATTGAAACAGGAAATGATGAGAGGAGCAAGTGAAAAGGTGGAAAAGGATTGAGAGAAAGAGGAAGAGAAGATGGGAATGAGCACAATGGAGAAGAGAGAGAGAGAGAGAGAGAGAGAGAGAGAGAGAGAGAGAGAGAGAGAGAGAGAGAGAGAGAGAGAGAGAGAGAGAGAGAGAGAGAGAGAGAGAGAGATTAGAATACCAGAAACAAGAAATTGATGCTTGACAAATTCTCCACCACTTAAATTCTCCATCACTTACCAATGTTGTAAGGCGTTTGGTCCAGGTTTGAACCCCAGGTTTTCTGTGGTGTCAGACGGTCACAATATCGTACATGTAACAGCGACGAATACTACAGCGTAACACATGAACCGAGCTCACTACACCAGCGCCACCACACCGATACCACAACAATACCAACCTCGCCGACACCACACCTTCACACAATACCACTATATCACACACCATCATCACCTCCATACGTATTTACACCCATACAATGCCAGTGCTGACATCCACAGCAGAGACCGCTGACATCAGTACCACATCACTGACGTCCACACCTTGTATTGCATTAACGAAAGAGCAGCTCTCCCGAACTTTGATTTCGCTTCCATTTTCCCAGAACCAGGTTCGTATCCTGGCCGGGGAGGATTTACTGGGCGCAATTCCTTAACTGTAGCCTCTGTTTAACGCAACAGTAAAATGTGTACTTAGTTGTAACAACGATTCTTTGCGGCAGGGATCGTATTCCATGGACCTGCCCGAAACGCTACGCGTACTAGTGGCTGTACAAGAATGTAACAACTCTGAAAATATATATCTGAATATATCTGAAAAAAACTACAATCACACCACTCACTCGTCACAGAATACACCAATCACAGCAAAATACCAGCAACACCACACGGTAAATAATGAATCAACACTTCAGAGCCATCACACTAGCATCCCCTCCCCCTCACTTGATGCTACATAGCCTTCCCGGTTTGATGCCTTCTTTTGATAATTACTTACTTCCCCCCACACTGACACTGCACTCCTACAATAATACAGTCTCAACACGGCAGGATCGTCACCAAACCTGCCACACATATACCATCACAATACGGCAGGATCAATAACAAAGCTGCTACACACATACAATCACAATATAGCAGGATCATCACCAAACCTGTTACACACCACAGATACCGGTTTAAAAAAGGAAGAAGAAGCGATCTCACGGTTCAATTACTTACGAGTGATTGAAGAATGAGAAAAAAAGAAACAGTTACTGAAATAGTAACAATTAAGTTTGTGTTTGTAAAGAGTAGAAGCTCACGTGGTAACCAGCCCACCCACTCTAAACTCTGGCTTAACACTATCAACCGCTGGAGAAGTTATTAACAAGGCCTCCACTATTGCTTACTGACCAACCACTAAGTATACTTTTAGTCCTGCACTTAATTCAAGACACAAAAGATATACTCACAGCGTATACTTCTTCTTCTTCTTCTTGAGAGTAGGTGCAGTTTGCATGAAGGGTCTACCCTCCCGATAACTGCACCAGGATTGATGTTGGGAAACGCGATGACGTTGAGGAGGATAAGAATGTCAAAAGTGCTAGTTGCGTCGGGCCGTAGATAGAGGAGCGGCGACTGAAACAGAGGTGGATGGTAGAGGAAGACTCATCGCACCGTAGGGCGGGATGTCGAGATCACTACGTCAGCTGATCAACGTCGTAGCGTGGTGCGCAAGACGGCTACTATTATTTTTCCGGGAACTTTTAAATCAGAAAGTGCATGCAGCACGCCTCCCAAATCGCCCACGTGTCAAAGACGATTTTTAACACCTGACCACCAGGCAGCGCCTTTGGCTGAGACATCCTATCCGGCACCCCGTAAACAAACTCCTTTACCCGCGACACAAAGATAGTGGAAGAGCACCACGGGATCGGAAACACCCGGGCATCCCGATAAGGGCCCATCACCTGATCCTCACAGGTCATGACCCCCGCCAGCTGGGACAAGGCGTCCCCCAGACCGGGGCAACGAAGGAGGGGGAACCGCAGGGGATGCAGGCGCGGCATCGACTCCGCCACTGGGCACAGGAGCCGAGGCACATCTTTCCTCAGCACCACGACGAGGTCCTGATCATCAGGGGCAACCCCCACTGCAGGGATCCAACAGCAGGAGGCGCAGGGGGTGGGGGTGGGAGGGTGGCACAGGAAGCAACTTGGAGCCCCTCACAAGCTCGTCATCTACAGAGGGGAACGCCAGAGCCCTACTCCTCCACCTCCTCCCAAGGCACACCACGAAGGGGAGACACACTCTGAGCCCGCCGCGAACGCTTCGAGACAGGCTGCATCGCACCACTCCCACCAGGCCCCACCGCAGGCACGGCTACCATCTTCACATCCACATGGGCCACACCCTCACCGTCCGAAGAGTCCACATCGCCCACACTGTCCACATCATCCTGGGAAACAGCCTCAGAACACCGGTGCGCACGTTTCTGCAAAGGGACGGAAGCATCACAACTACAGTCGCCAACACACACAGGCACGGCAGGCTCCTCCCCCTGTCGAAGCATCCTCTCCAAAACAGGAGAACCCGCGTCACCGGGAGCCGAGACCACATCCACAGGCGGTGACGGGACATAGACCTCTACTGGGACATTCTCCATTACACGCAGCGGTGGCGACGGCCCGACACCCACACACACACCGGCTCAACCCCAGGGGCCACGGCAGTAACCAGACGTGTCGCACAGGCCGTAGAACTCACCTCAACAGGCAGAGCAGCAGACAGGCAATCAGGCGCCTCGGGGGACAGTACCCACTCCGTCCTCAGAGCCGTCCGAATGCAACAGGGGCGGAAAATCCTCCCCACGAAAAATATGCACGCTGCCAGTTGCTCCCACGTCACACGCCGCAGCCAGATGACCCTCGTGACCACTTATAACAGGTGCGCGGTTGCCCCCGATACAGGCAGCGGAGTTGTATCGGTTGCCCCCGATACAACCCAACACGGACATCGACGACGGTACACTACACTTCAGTGACATCGTCAGGGTGCGGGAGCCGTCAAGCATACCAGCACAGTGCCCGGCAAGGACCTTGTTCCAACGAACACTTAACACAGTCCCTAACCGTTCAAAACAAGAGGTTAAAAGTTCGTCCTGAAATTCGAAGGGGGCACCATGCACTGCCACATACGTCAGGGCGACACTAAGAGTCACCACTTTAACAAAACCAGCAGTATCAGGGAGAGGGTAAACACGAACCTCACACCGCCCGAGAAACGCCTGAAAGGCAGCCTGAAGGCGGAACTTGACCACAGCACGGTTGCCCTGAAGCAGCTGGACGCCCTCAAAGTCCGACAGCTGCACATGTAGCACGTCCATCAGGGCGACACCAACCAACGGATGGTCCACCGGCACCGTAAATGCCAAACCAGCCGACAATGTCCTCCTCACTGGAGGTCGAGATGTCCCCATGGCGAATCCAAACGTCACCCTGTCAGTGGCAAACCACCACCAGCAGGGCAACCAGCAATCAACCAATGTAAACAGTAGCCAGGAGCGGAGACACCTCAGGAACGTCCGACCCGGCCGGTGGTTGCCACCCAACTCCACATAGCGTATACACAGCGGAAAACGGTATTCGGCACTCTGTGAATATATCCCATGTGTAAACATTGGAAAATTACCCCTTCGTCCCTCACTCTTTTTTTTTTTTAACGAAACACGCTTTATCACAACCCTGATCACGCCATATCATAACCATCCTGAGGTTATGATCGTACAAACTGAGGCTGACCCCCAAAGACGCAATAGTCAATTTAAACGAACTGTTTAACCATTCTCAGATTGACCTCAGTAGGTCATTTTAAAATTAGATCATTCTCACTCTCGGAATGCTATACTGGAGCATTATTGTAGCGTTTGCAGCACCGTAATCTCATTCTGGGGCATTGCTGGATTATTTTCAACCTTCAATAAAGGAAAAATGTGAGAAATCAGGTGAAGGCGCCGAGCGTCATCGACTTTATTTAGAAAATTGTTGCGTATATTGGCTACATCAAAGTTTTTCTATTTTGCACGGAGTTCAAGTGACTAATTATCTGGCGCGGATAGTCGAGGGCTGTTGATGGGTCCAAGTGGGTCATTAGTGCCATCAGCGGTGCTGGTGTGTGAGTGGGGGAGGGCGTGGCCTCTCTGCAGGTATATATATGTCTACTGGTCTAGCTCTAGTGGTCAAGCTCAACTGGTCTAGCTATACTGGGGTAGCCCTACTAGGAAAGCTCTTCTGGGATAGCTCTAATGGGTTAACTGTTGTGGTCTAGCTCTACTGGTTTTGTTTCAGTGGTCTAGCTCTACTGTTTTTTTTCAGTGGTCTAGATGTGGTCTAGTGATATAGCTCTACTGGGATATATATATATATATATATATATATATATATATATATATATATATATATATATATATATATATATATATATATATATATATACACAACTTATATTGAGGTTTCCCCTCGATATAACGGTGTAACTACTGACCCTCCCCAGCACGCAACCAAACAACAGTTGACTAAACCCAGGTACCTGTTTACTGCTGGGTGAAAAGAGGTATTAGGTGGAATGAAACGTGTCCAGCCATTTCTATTCCGCCTAGGTTTCGAACCCGGGATTCTCATTTATAAGTCGAGAACGAATCAAACTGTAGCGATGGCGGTGATGGTACTGATGGTGATACTGATTGTTAATTGATCCTCTCTCTCTCTTCTCCCAGTACTGTCTCCATCTCCCTGTTGTTGTTGTTTAAGATTCAGCTACTGGGAAACAAAAAGTTCCCAGTACTCACCTAATTGTGCTTGCAGGGGTTGAGCTCTGGCTCTTTGGTCCCGCCTCTCAACTGTCAATCAACTGGTGTACAGGTTCTAGAGCCTACTGGGCTCTATCATATCTACACTTGAAGCTGTGTATGGAGTCAGCCTCCACCACATCACTTCCTAGTCATTCCATTTGTCTACTACTCTGACACTGAAAAAGTTCTTTCTAACGTCTCTATGGCTCATTTGAGCACTCAATTTCCACCTGTGTCCCCTAGTGCGTGTGCCCCTTGTGTTAAATAGTCTGTTTTTATCTACCCTATCAATTCCTCTGAGAATCTTGCATGTGGTGATCATGTCCCCTCTAACTCTTCTGTCTCCCAGTGACGTGAGGTTTAATTCCCGTAGTCTTTCCTCGTAGCTCATACCCCTCAGTTCGGGTACTAGTCTGGTGGCAAACGTTTGAATCTTTTCCAGTTTAGTTTTATGCTTGACTAGATATGGACTCCATGGTGGCGCCGCATACTCCAGGATTGGTCTGACATATGTGGTATACAAAGTTCTGAAAGATTCCTTACACAAATTTCAAAAGGCCGTTCTTATGTTAGCCAACCTGGCATATGCGGCTGATGTTATCCTCTTGATATGAGTTTCAGGGGACAGATCTATCAACCCCCAGGTCTTTCTCTCTCTCAGACTCTTGAAGTATTTAATCTCCCAAATGATACCTTGTTTCTGGTCTCCTGTTCCCTTCACCTATCTATATTACATTGCATTTGCTTGGGTTAAACTTTAACAACCTTTTGTCCGACCATTCCTGCATCTTGTCCAGGTCTTCTTGAAAACTCAAGCTGTCCTCCTCTGTCTTAATCCTTCTCATAATTTTGGCGTCGTCAGCAAACATTGAGAGGAATGAGTCAATACCCTCTGGGAGATCATTTACGTATATCAGAAACAGGATAGGTCTGAGTACAGAGCCCTGTGGGACTCCACTGGTGACTTCACGCCAATCTGAAGTCTCACCCCTCACTGTATCTCTCTGGTTCCTATTGCTTAGGTACTCCCTTATCCACTGGAGCGCCTTACTAGTTACTCCTGCCTGTTTTTACAGCTTATGCATCAGCCTTTTATGGGGTACTGCGTCAAAGGCTTTCCAACAGTCCAAAAAAATGCAGTTCGTCCCTCCTTCTTTTTCTTGCTTAATCTTTGTCACCTGATCGTAGAATTCTATTAAGCCTGTAAGGCAAGATTTACCCTCCCTGAACCCATGTTGATGGGTTGTCACGAAGTCCCTTCTCTCCAGATGTGTTACTAGTTGTTTTCTCACGCTCTTCTCCATCACCTTGCATGGTATACAAGTCAAGGACACTGGCCTGTAGTTCAGTGCTTTTTGTCTGTCACCCTTTTTGTATATTGGGACTAGATTAGCCGTCTTCCATCTTTCTGGTAGGTCTCTCGTTTCCAGTGACCTACTATACACTATGGATAGTGGCAAGCAAAGCGCTCCTGCACACTCTTTCAATACCCACGGTGAGATTCCGTCCGGGCCAACAGCCTTTCTCACGTCCAGATCCAACAGGTGCCTCTTGACCTCATCTCTTGTAATTTCGAACCCTGCCAAGATCGCCTGGTTTACTGCCACCTCTCCTAGCGCAGTGACCTCTCCTTGTTCTATTGTGAAGACCTCCTGAAACCTTTTGTTGAGTTCCTCACACATCTTTTTGTCATTCTCTGTGTACTTGTCCTCACCCGTTTAAGTTTTATCACTTGTTCCTTCACTGTTGTTTTCCTCTTGATGTGACTGTGTAGTAGCTTTGGTTCGGTTTTGGCTTTATTAGCTATATCATTTTCATACTTCTTCTCAGCTTCTCTTCTCACATTTACATACTCGTTCCTGGTTCTCTGGTTTCTCTCTTTCTACTGTCTGGTGTTCTGTTGTTTCGGAAGTTCCTCCACGCCCTTTTGTTCAGTTCCTTTGCTATCATACATGCCCTATTAAACCATGGATTCTTCTTTTGCTTCTCGTTTTTTTCCTGTCGGGCTGGGATAAACCTGTTTACTGCCTCCTGACCCTTTTGGGTGACATAGTCCATCATGTCTTGTACGGATTTAGTTGTGAGTTCTGTGTCCCATGGTATATCCTCTAGAAATTTTCTCATTTCCTCATAATTTTCCTTTCGGTACGCCAGCCCTTTATTTCCCGGTTCTTTTTTGGGGACGATAATTCCTAGCTCTACCAGCACTCAAAGATCAATACACTGTGATCACTCATTCCCAAGGGTGCTTGCAACTTAACTTCCCTTATATCCGACTCATTTAGGGTAAATATCAGATCAAGCATAGCAGGTTCATCCTCTCCCCTCATTCTTGTCGGATCCTTGGTGAGTTGGCTTAGAAAGTTTCTTGTTGCTACGTCCAGCAGCTTAGCTCTCCAAGCTTAGTAGCACGGGCTATGGTGAGCTCGTAGTGGACTTACCTGGCACAGGAGCGGGGCTGTAACTAGTCCATCTCTCCTTCCTTCATCCTTTTATCCCTCCCTCCCTTGACCTCTCATTCGCGCCCTACCTATCCCACACCCTCCCTCCCTGTCTCCCTTCCCCTTCCCCATCCCACATCCTCCTTCCCTCCACCCTCCAATTTCAACAAGCGTCTCCAAGGGGCGGCGTCGCTAACAAGAGAATCTCGGGTTCTGGCGGCTGGGAGATGGTGATGGTGATGGTGAGGGTGATAGTGAGGGGTAATGATGAGGGTGATGTTGGGGGTGATGGTGGGGGTGAGAGCTGGGAGTGATGGTGAGAGTGGGTGTGGTGGCTGGGTGGTGGGCGGAGATGGTATGGGGAGTGCAGGTCCCCAGCTGGGGAAAGTTCGCCTACATTCATTAATTGCGTCCTGAGGGGCAAGTTGAGAGCCTCCAGTAGGGAGAGAGGCCGATGACCCCCCAGGCCAGCATCACGGCCCTTCATCTGAGGCAGAGAGAAGCTGGTGGTGTGGTACTGTGGTGGTGGTACTGTGGTGGTGGTGGTACTGTGGTGGTGGTGGTACTGTGGTGGTGGTGGTACTGTGGTGGTGGTGGTACTGTGGTGGTGGTGGTACTGTGGTGGTGGTACTGTGGTGGTGGTGGTACTGTGGTGGTGGTGGTACTGTGGTGGTGGTGGTACTGTGGTGGTGGTATTGTGGTGGTACTGTGGTGGTGGTGGTACTGTGGTGGTGGTGGTACTGTGGTGGTGGTGGTACTGTGGTGGTGGTGGTATTGTGGTGGTACTGTGGTGGTGGTGGTACTGTGGTGGTGGTGGTATTGTGGTGGTACTGTGGTGGTGGTGGTACTGTGGTGGTGGTGGTACTGTGGTGGTGGTACTGTGGTGGTGGTGGTGGTACTGTGGTGGTGGTGGTACTGTGGTGGTGGTGGTACTGTGGTGGTGGTGGTGGTACTGTGGTGGTGGTGGTACTGAGGTGGTGGTGGTACTGTGGTGGTGGTGGTACTGTGGTGGTGGTGGTACTGTGGTGGTGGTGGTGGCACTGTGATGGTGGTGGTGGTACTGTGGTGGTGGTGGTACTGTGGTGGTGGTGGTACTGTGGTGGTGGTGGTACTGTGGTAGTGGTGGTACTGTGGTGGTGGTGGTACTGTGGTGGTGGTGGTACTGTGGTGGTGGTGGTACTGTGGTGGTGGTGGTATTGTGGTGGTACTGTGGTGGTGGTGGTACTGTGGTGGTGGTGGTACTGTGGTGGTGGTGGTACTGTGGTGGTGGTGGTGGTACTGTGATGGTGGTACTGTGGTGGTGGTGGTACTGTGGTGGTGGTGGTACTGTGGTGGTGGTGGTACTGTGGTGGTGGTGGTACTGTGGTGGTGGTGGTGGTACTGTGATGGTGGTGGTGGTACTGTGGTGGTGGGGGTACTGTGGTGGTGGTGGTACTGTGGTGGTGGTGGTACTGTGGTGGTGGTGGTACTGTGGTGGTGGTGGTACTGTGGTGGTGGTTGGTGGTGGTGGTACTGTGGTGGTGGTACTGTGGTGGTGGTACTGTGGTGGTGGTGGTACTGTGGTGGTGGTGGTACTGTGGTGGTGGTGGTACTGTGGTGGTGGTGGTGGTACTGTGATGGTGGTGGTGGTACTGTGGTGGTGGTGGTGGTACTGTGGTGGTGGTGGTACTGTGGTGGTGGTGGTACTGTGGTGGTGGCGGTGGTACTGTGGTGGTGGTGGTACTGTGGTGGTGGTGGTACTGTGGTGGTGGTGGTACTGTGGTGGTGGTGGTACTGTGGTGGTGGTGGTACTGTGGTGGTGGTGGTGGTACTGTGGTGGTGGTGGTACTGTGGTGGTGGTGGTACTGTGGTGGTGGTGGTACTGTGGTGGTGGTGGTACTGTGGTGGTGGTGGTACTGTGGTGGTGGTGGTACTGTGGTGGTGGTGGTATTGTGGTGGTACTGTGGTGGTGGTGGTACTGTGGTGGTGGTGGTACTGTGGTGGTGGTGGTACTGTGGTGGTGGTGGTACTGTGGTGGTGGTGGTACTGTGATGGTGGTGGTGGTACTGTGGTGATGGTGGTACTGTGGTGGTGGTGGTGGTACAGTGGTGGTGGTGGTGGTACTGTGGTGGTGGTGGTGGTACTGTGGTGGTGGTACTGTGATGGTGGTGGTGGTACTGTGGTGGTGGTGGTGGTACTGTGGTGGTGGTGGTGGTACTGTGGTGGTGGTGGTACTGTGGTGGTGGTGGTACTGTGGTGGTGGTGGTACTGTGGTGGTGGTGGTACTGTGGTGGTGGTGGTACTGTGGTGGTGGTGGTGGTACAGTGGTGGTGGTGGTGGTACTGTGGTGGTGGTGGTACTGTGGTGGTGGTGGTACTGTGGTGGTGGTGGTACTGTGGTGGTGGTGGTACTGTGGTGGTGGTGGTACTGTGGTGGTGGTGGTGGTACTGTGATGGTGGTGGTGGTACTGTGGTGGTGGTGGTACTGTGGTGGTGGTGGTACTGTGGTGGTGGTGGTGGTACTGTGGTGGTGGTGGTACTGTGGTGGTGGTGGTACTGTGGTGGTGGTGGTACTGTGGTGGTGGTGGTACTGTGGTGGTGGTACTGTGGTGGTGGTGGTACTGTGGTGGTGGTGGTACTGTGGTGGTGGTGGTACTGTGGTGGTGGTGGTACTGTGGTGGTGGTGGTACTGTGGTGGTGGTGGTACGGTGGTGGTGGTGGTACTGTGGTGGTGGTGGTACTGTGGTGGTGGTGGTACTGTGGTGGTGGTGGTACTGTGGTGGTGGTGGTACTGTGGTGGTGGTGGTACTGTGGTGGTGGTGGTACTGTGATGGTGGTGGTGGTACTGTGGTGATGGTGGTACTGTGGTGGTGGTGGTGGTACAGTGGTGGTAGTGGTGGTACTGTGGTGGTGGTGGTACTGTGGTGGTGGTGGTGGTACTGTGATGGTGGTGGTGGTACTGTGGTGGTGGTGGTACTGTGGTGGTGGTGGTGGTACTGTGGTGGTGGTGGTGGTACTGTGGTGGTGGTGGTACTGTGGTGGTGGTGGTACTGTGGTGGTGGTGGTACTGTGGTGGTGGTGGTACTGTGGTGGTGGTGGTATTGTGGTGGTACTGTGGTGGTGGTACTGTGGTGGTGGTGGTACTGTGGTGGTGGTGGTACTGTGGTGGTGGTGGTACTGTGGTGGTGGTGGTACTGTGATGGTGGTACTGTGGTGGTGGTGGTACTGTGGTGGTGGTGGTACTGTGGTGGTGGTGGTACTGTGGTGGTGGTGGTGGTACTGTGGTGGTGGTGGTACTGTGGTGGTGGTGGTACTGTGGTGGTGGTGGTACTGTGGTGGTGGTACTGTGGTGGTGGTACTGTGGTGGTGGTGGTACTGTGGTGGTGGTGGTATTGTGGTGGTACTGTGGTGGTGGTGGTGGTACTGTGGTGGTGGTGGTACTGTGGTGGTGGTGGTACTGTGATGGTGGTGGTGGTACTGTGATGGTGGTGGTGGTACTGTGATGGTGGTGGTGGTACTGTGGTGGTGGTGGTGGTACAGTGGTGGTGGTGGTGGTACTGTGGTGGTGGTGGTACTGTGGTGGTGGTGGTACTGTGGTGGTGGTGGTACTGTGGTGGTGGTGGTGGTACTGTGATGGTGGTGGTGGTACTGTGGTGGTGGTGGTACTGTGGTGGTGGTGGTGGTACTGTGGTGGTGGTGGTGGTACTGTGGTGGTGGTGGTACTGTGGTGGTGGTGGTACTGTGGTGGTGGTGGTACTGTGGTGGTGGTGGTACTGTGGTGGTGGTGGTGGTACTGTGGTGGTGGTGGTACTGTGGTGGTGGTGGTACTGTGGTGGTGGTGGTACTGTGGTGGTGGTGGTACTGTGGTGGTGGTGGTACTGTGGTGGTGGTGGTACTGTGGTGGTGGTGGTACTGTGGTGGTGGTGGTACTGTGGTGGTGGTGGTACTGTGATGGTGGTGGTGGTACTGTGGTGGTGGTGGTGGTACTGTGGTGGTGGTGGTGGTACTGTGGTGGTGGTGGTACTGTGGTTGTGGTGGTACTGTGGTGGTGGTGGTACTGTGGTGGTGGTGGTGGTACTGTGGTGATGGTGGTACTGTGGTGGTGGTGGTGGTACAGTGGTGGTGGTGGTGGTACTGTGGTGGTGGTGGTACTGTGGTGGTGGTGGTGGTACTGTGGTGGTGGTGGTACTGTGGTGGTGGTGGTACTGTGGTGGTGGTGGTGGTACTGTGATGGTGGTGGTGGTACTGTGGTGGTGGTGGTACTGTGGTGGTGGTGGTGGTACTGTGGTGGTGGTGGTACTGTGGTGGTGGTGGTACTGTGGTGGTGGTGGTACTGTGGTGGTGGTGGTACTGTGGTGGTGGTGGTACTGTGGTGGTGGTGGTACTGTGGTGGTGGTGGTGGTGGTAGTGATGGTGGTACTGTGGTGGTGGTGGTACTGTGGTGGTGGTACTGTGGTGGTGGTGGTACTGTGGTGGTGGTATTGTGGTGGTGGTGGTACTGTGGTGGTGGTGGTATTGTGGTGGTGGTACTGTGGTGGTGGTGGTATTGTGGTGGTGGTACTGTGGTGGTGGTGGTATTGTGGTGGTGGTGGTACTGTGGTGGTGGTGGTATTGTGGTGGTGGTGGTACTGTGGTGATGGTGGTATTGTGGTGGTGGTGGTACTGTGGTGGTGGTGGTATTGTGGTGGTGGTGGTACTGTGGTGGTGGTGGTACTGTGGTGGTGGTGGTGGTACTGTGATGGTGGTGGTATTGTGGTGGTGGTGGTACTGTGGTGGTGGTGGTATTGTGGTGGTGGTGGTACTGTGGTGGTGGTGGTGGTACTGTGATGGTGGTGGTGGTACTGTGGTGGTGGTGGTGGTACTGTGGTGGTGGTGGTACTGTGGTGGTGGTGGTATTGTGGTGGTGGTGGTACTGTGGTGGTGGTGGTATTGTGGTGGTGGTGGTATTGTGGTGGTGGTGGTATTGTGGTGGTGGTGGTACTGTGGTGGTGGTGGTATTGTGGTGGTGGTGGTACTGTGGTGGTGGTGGTGGTACTGTGATGGTGGTGGTGGTACTGTGGTGGTGGTGGTGGTACTGTGGTACTGTGGTGGTACTGTGGTGGTGGTGGTACTGTGGTGGTGGTGGTGGTACTGTGGTGGTGGTGGTACTGTGGTGGTGGTGGTGGTACTGTGGTGGTGGTACTGTGGTGGTGGTACTGTGGTGGTGGTACTCTGGTGATGGTACTGTGGTGGTGGTGGTACTGTGTTGGTGGTACTGTGGTGGTGGTACTGTGGTGGTGGTACTGTGGTGGTGGCACTGTGGTGGTGGTACTGTGGTGGTGGTGGTACTGTATTGGTGGTGGTACTGTATTGGTGGTGGTACAGTGGTGGTGGTACTGTGGTGGTGGTACTGTGGTGGTGGTGGTACTGTGGTGGTGGTGGTGGTACTGTGGTGGTACTGTGATGGTGGTGGTACTCTGGTGGTGGTGGTACTTTGGTGATGGTGGTGGTACTTTGGGGGTGATGGTGGTGGTACTTTGGGGGTGATGGTGGTGGTGGTGGTACTCTGGTGGTGGTGTTACTCTGGTGGTGGTGGTGTTGGTTGTACTCTGGTGGTGGTGGTACTCTGGTGCTCCAGGTACCTCATACCGAAAGATCAGAAGAATATAATGACTGGTCAGGCAACAATGTGGTGTGAGAGGGGACATGACCCAACTCCTGCTCACAGAGTTTACACCTGGAGTGCTCGGGCAGCAGAAGAGTGAAGTACAGACACACACTTTGGGCGCCAGCTTTGTCGTGCTCGCTTCACTTGACATCACCACACAAGTAACCCGTGTTATTAAATCCACCGTGTTATTGTTATTAAATCCACCAGCACCACGTCAATGGTAACACAGAGAACATCACCACCAACAACACTACAAACTACGAACACATATACAAATTACATATAAATACACGTAAATATATATATTCAGGAACATCAATACTTCCGTGACAAAATGAGTAGCACTTACTTTCATGATGATGAATGCTTCAGAAGGGACCGCCACATGCAGTCCTCATCAACACACAATGCACATTCCACTCTTTTCACGAGTCCACAATGACTCTAAATCTTAAGACACACACACACACGTGAAAGGTTTATTCACCAAAACTAATAATTTTCGACAGTCACCGAGTTGTTTTGATACGCCTTAACACCCGACAGACAAATGTATTTATGTTGGTACATTTAGGAGGGTTCTAAGACCACATAGATGGCCACAAGGCCATATGTGTGGCCTTAGATGGTCTCCCTTATCACAGTTTATGTGTTTGTATGCGTGTGTGAGTGTGTGTGTGTGTGTTTACTAGTTGTGTTTACTAGTTGTGTTTTTGCGGGGGTTGAGCTTTGCTCTTTCGGCCCGCCTCTCAACTGTCAATCAACTGTTTACTAACTACTTTTTTTTTTTTTTTTTTTTCCCCACACCACACACACACACACCCCAGGAAGCAGCCCGTGACAGCTGACTAACTCCCAGGCACCTATTTACTGCTAGGTAACAGGGGCACTTAGGGTGAAAGAAACTTTGCCCATTTGTTTCTGCCTCGTGCGGGAATCGAACCCGCGCCACAGAATTACGAGTCCTGCGCGCTATCCACCAGGCTACGAGGTGTGTGTGTGTGTGTGTGTGTGTGTGTGTGTGTGTATGTGTGTGTGTACTCACCTAATTGTACTCACCTAATTGTGCTTGCGGGGGTTGAGCTTTGGCTCTTTGGTCCCGCCTCTCAACCGTCAATCAACTGGTGTACAGATTCCTGAGCCTACTGGGCTCTATCATATCTACATTTGAAACTGTGTATGGAGTCAGCCTCCACCACATCACTGCCTAATGCATTCCATTTATTAACTACTCTGACACTGAAAAAATTCTTTCTAACGTCTCTGTGGCTCATCTGGGTACTAAGTTTCCACCTGTGTCCCCTTGTTCGTGTCCCACCCGTGCTGAAGAGTTTGTCTTTGTCCACCCTGTCAATTCCCCTGAGAATTTTGTAGGTGGTTATCATGTCTCCCCTTACTCTTCTGTTTTCCAGGGATGTGAGGTTCAGCTCCTTTAGCCTTTCCTCGTAGCTCAATCCTCTCAGTTCCGGGACGAGCCTGGTGGCATACCGCTGAATCTTCTCTAACTTTGTCTTGTGTTTAACTAGGTATGGACTCCAGGCTGGAGCTGCATACTCCAGGAATGGTCTTACATAAGTGGTATACAGGGTTCTGAAAGATTCCTTACACAAGTTTCTGAAGGCAGTTCTTATGTTGGCCAGTCTAGCATATGCCGCTGATGATATTCTTTTGATGTGGGCCTCTGGAGACAGGTTCGGTGTGATATCAACCCCCAGATCCTTCTCTCTATTTGATTCTTGCAGGATTTCCCCTCCCAGATGATACCTTGTGTTCAGCCTCCTGCTCCCTTCGCCTAATTTCATCACCTTACACTTTCCAGAGTTGAACTTCAGCAGTCATTTTCTAGACCATTCCTCCAGTTTATCCAGGTCATCCTGTAGTCTCTGTCTATCTTCATCCGTCTTGATTCTTCTCATAATTTTTGCATCATCAGCAAACATCGAGAGGAATGAGTCTATACCCTCTGGAAGATCGTTCACATATATTAGAAAAAGGATGGGTCCAAGTACTGAGCCCTGTGGGACTCCGCTGGTGACATCTCGCCACTCTGATGTCTCCCCCCTCACCGTTACTCGCTGTTTCCTGTTGCTTAAGTACTCCCTTATCCACTAGAGCACCTTCCCTTTTACTCCTGCCTGTTGCTCCAATTTTTTTAACAGCCTTTTATGGGGTACTGTGTCAAAGGCTTTTTGGCAATCCAGGAAAATGCAGTCGGCCCACCCTTCTCTTTCCTGCCTAATTTTCGTTGCCTGGTCATAAAATTCTATTAAACCTGTGAGGCACGATTTACCATCTCTGAACCCATGTTGGTGGTGCGTTACAAAGTTATTTCCCTCCAGATGCTCTACGAGCCTTTTCCTCACGATCTTCTCCAGCATCTTGCATGGTATACAAGTTAAGGAAACTGGCCTGTAATTCAGTGCCTCTTGCCTGTCACCCTTTTTGTATATTGGGACCACGTTAGCTGTCTTCCAACTTTCTGGTAAGTCTCCTGTTTCCAGTGACCTGTTATACACCATAGAGAGTGGCACACTTAGTGCTTCTGCACCTTCCTTTAGTATCCATGGTGAGATTCTATCAGGCCCAACAGTCTTTGTCACATCTAGCTCCAGCAGACACCTTTTGACCTCATCACTGGTGAGGTCAAATTCCTCCAAGGTTGCTTGGTTTGCCGCCTCCTCATTTAGTGCAGGGGCTTCTCCTTGTTCTATGTGTGTGTGTGTGTGTGTGTGTGTGTGTGTGTGTGTGTGTGTGTGTGTGTGTGTGTGTGTGTGTGTGTGAGCGTGTGAGTATGAGTGTGAGTGTGTGTATGTAGTATTCAGTATATAGCACAAACACACACATACACGTGTGCCTGAGTATGACTAACGAGCGCACAGGGATTAACCCTGAGGTCAGGAGGTGACACACGTGATCAGCACACAGGAGCTCATGTGTCATAATAATAAATAATAAATGGCTCATATTCCGATTGGTTACATTGGTTGGTCACACACACACACACACACACACACACACACACACACACACACACACACACACACACACACACACACACACACACACACACACACACACACACTACACACACTTCACACGCACACACACACACACTACACACACACACACACACACACACACTACACACACACACACACACTACACACACACTACATACACACACACACACAGCTGAGTGTGTGTGTATGTGTGTGTGTGTATGTGTGTGTGTGTGTTATAGATAACACGCACACACACACACCGTGGTCAACCGTTAATCAACTGGTGTACAGATTCCTGAGCCTACTGGGCTCTATCATATCTACATTTGAAACTGTGTATGGAGTCAGCCTCCACCACATCACTGCCTAATACATTCCATTTGTTAACTCGTTAACTGTGTACTCACCTATTTGTGCTTGCGGGGGTTGAGCTTTGTCTCTTTGGTCCCGCCTCTCAACTGTCAATCAACTGGTGTCAAATTCCTGAGCCTAATGGGCTCTATCATATCTACATTTGAAACTGTGTATGGAGTCAGCCTCCACCACATCACTTCCTAGTGCATTCCATTTATTAACTACTCTGACATTGAAAAAATTCTTCCTAACGTCTGTGTGGCTCATCTGGGTACTAAGTTTCCACATGTGTCCCCTTGTTCGTGTCCCACCCGTGCTGAAGAGTTTGTCTTTGTCCACCCTGTCAATTCCCCTGAGAATTTTGTAGGTGGTTATCATGTCTCCGCTTACTCTTCTGTTTTCCAGGGATGTGAGGTTGTGTGTATGTGTGTGTGTGTGTGTGTGTGTGTGTGTGTGTGTGTGTGTGTGTGTGTGTGTGTGTGTGTGTGTGTGTGTGTGTGTGTGTGTGTGTGTGTGTGTCTGTGTTAGAGATAAATATATGTAGTAGACATAATATGGGGAACAAATATACAGATTAGAAAGGCAGGACTCCAAAAGCTAATAATTCTGCAAATACAAAGAGTAAATACCCAAACACATACGCAAACATACACCAGCAAACACACACACAGCTCGCGATTAGTTAATGAATGATGTGCATCAACATCCAGCGGACTTATACACAAAAGTGTTTACCATGGTTTTAATGGAATGTGAAGCTGGGCTCAGTGTGCCCATTGTCTTGAATATTTAATATATCATTAGAGTCGAGTAGAGTTACCGGAATCGCGGAAGTTGGCGTCAATGATAGCGAAAATGAATTGCCATATTTTGCGCCTTGACTTTAGCGACTTTAATACTGGATCTCAAGACTCAATAAGAAGGTAGAGTCACGCGGCATTTATAGGAAACAGGTTTACAACAACGGAGTTAAGCCCGAGGAAAAAACCTTTGAAAACTCAAACCTTTGAGTTTTCAAAGGACCTCTGTTGTTTTCTATATAAATGAATGTACATGTTTTCTTTCACCAAAGGCAGCTGTTCACCTAGGGGTAAATTAGGTAGCTGGGAGTTAGACAACTTGTTGTGATGCCTCCTTGGAAGTGTCAGTAGTTCGACCCTAGAGAGGATCTCGATATTGATTGATTGATAAAGATTAAGCCACCCAAGAGGTGGCACGGGCATGAATAGCCCGTAAGCCTCGATATAAACCTACCGCATATATATATATATATATATATATATATATATATATATATATATATATATATATATATATATATATATATATATATATATATATATATATATATATATATAACTGAAAACTCACACCCCAGAAGTGACTCGAACCCATACTCCCAGGAGCAACGCAACTGGTATGTACAAGACGCCTTAATCCACTTGACCATCACGACCGGACAAAATGAGGTGATAGCCGAGGCTATTTGAACCACCCCACCGCCGGCACTCGGATAGTAATCTTGGGCATAGCATTTTACCAAATCACCTCATTCTTTGGGGCACACGTGAGGAACACAAATGCGAACAAGCCTGAATGGTCCCCAGGACAATATGCAACTGAAAACTCACACCCCAGAAGTGACTCGAACCCATGTTCTCATATATATATATATATATATATATATATATATATATATATATATATATATATATATATATATATATATATATATATATATATATATATATGTATATATATATATTTAGTATATAAACAGGCCATCTGTCCTCCGACAAAACGAATTACCCAAATCCTTTCACTTCTCGGTAACTTTCACAAGTTCGGCGACACATCACACCATTAAATTGTTGCTTCTCGGAATTTCTTGGAATTCAGGACAGTGGCTGGCCAGTAAATTTTCCTTAAGAAGAATTAAGGTATATTATGGATGTTTTTAATATATTATTTTAATAAAGTTTTCAGTAAAATAAAATAATTATGATTATGGCAAAAACACAAAAAGCAGCTGCGATAATAATAATAATAATAATAACAGTAATAATAATATAAATTTAATAATTAAAGTAACTAATTATGCAAATATAATACTGTTAAAATAAAATATTTACTTACATCAATTATTTATTTAATATAATATTCAGGTAAATACAGATTATTATAATTGTTACTTGTTTTAGGAAAGGTGCAGCCCGTTGCTCGATACCCAGAGAGTCCTCTTTAGTCTTGGACTATGTCCAGGACTACAGTGTTCCAGCACCGTGGTCAGTAACCTGTTGTGGTGACTTTATTGACCTTCTGTGTCACATAATACGCCTATTTTCTCTCTCTCTCTCTCTCTCTCTCTCTCTCTCTCTCTCTCTCTCTCTCTCTCTCTCTCTCTCTCTCTCTCTCTCTCTCTCTCTCTCTCTCTCTATCTCTCGCTTTTTCACTTCTCGCCGCCAACAGGAAAAATTATACGTCTTCAATATTTATAGTTTATTACAGTTGAGGGTGGAGGCTCCCACAGTAAACTTTAACTCTAAATCTGGAAATATTTTAAACTTGGGATCCAAAGTTTATGAAATACCTTCACATGGATTTATATATATATATATATATATATATATATATATATATATATATATATATATATATATATATATATATATATATATATTAATCTTATTTCACTTCCATTTAGAGTAAATTTTAAACGTCAGGCTGTTTGTTACTGTTTGAAAATCTAGAGAAATAAATTGACGTCAAACAATTTTGTTTGCTGAATATTTAAGAGCTCAATAAATGTTAATTATATATGTAGAACCAGATTTCTACACT
The DNA here is from genome assembly GCF_040958095.1 of Procambarus clarkii. Taxonomy (NCBI): domain Eukaryota; kingdom Metazoa; phylum Arthropoda; class Malacostraca; order Decapoda; family Cambaridae; genus Procambarus; species Procambarus clarkii. Next base: position 38,740,117 of record NC_091167.1, read on the forward strand.
AGTAACGTAATGAGTCCAATTCCACCCGTTAATTAAAGTGCTAATTGGTGCGTATGGCGTGTGAATGAAAATGATTCTTTCGATGTAAGATACAAAGGAGTTATAGAATAATTACTATTGGGAATCTGAATTGCACAGTGTGAATACAGTGAAAGAATGTCAGGGTGAGAGGTAATGACATCCCGGAAATGGGTAACGATGGTTGCAGGTTGAGTTTTTTTTTTGCAAAGTATTGTACATAATTAAAACTTATTTTATTTACTAAGATAAATTTATTTACAAAGATATACATAAAATAAACATAGTAGAGGGAAAATGATTAAGCTACACAATAGAGTGTTATTGACTTCGTTGAGATAAGTATGTTTAAGTAAGTGTGTGTGTGTGTGTGTGTGTGTGTGTGTGTGTGTGTGTGTGTGTGTGTGTGTGTGTGTGTGTGTGTGTGTGTGTGTGTGTGTGTGTGTGTGTGTGTGTGTAGTGAAGTGTGTGTGTAGTGAAGAGGGTTGTTCAGGCCAAGATCGTTCACAAGAAATACCGGCTCCTCCCAGCGCTAATGTACGTTCTCCAGGTGTGGATTACACCTCTTCCAGTCCGTCATTACACCAACCCAGGAAGATTAACATCTCCCATAATTAACACCTAGCAAGGAGAACTCGTAACTTGAAGCAGCGTAGTGTGTGGGGGTATGTAGTGTAAACACTCCTTGGGCACGCTTTCCTTACCCTGTGTAAGTGTACAACACCCGTAAGGGAAATATACACCGTGAAGTGTATCTTATTTATCGGTGAATATACACCGAGAGTGTAATTTTTAGTTCTGGACTATGTTTAGGAGCTACAATATACTTGCTGGTTGATCAGTATAAGCTCTTGTTGGTGGAGTTAATAACTCTGCAACGGTTGTTAGGTCTTAAGCCCAAACAACACCCCAGAAGAGACCACTGATGGCTACTTGTCAGAGGACTTCCTCCAGGCTGGATATTATGGTCAACATTGATTACAAAAAATAAAAGTCAATATTGGACTAACTCACTCCGGCACCGACAGATGGAGCGGCTCTCGTGTCCTCCCCTGCTGCTCTTAACCCACTCTCTGGAGTGTGCTTTACCTATTTACCTGAATTTACCTGACGGCTAGTGGTCTTGATGAGGACAGGAAGCCGGTGGCTTATCAAAGATCCCCCCACCCCTCATTTGGCCCTAATTATTTTTTCCAGCTGTTTGTTCCTATTATAACTACCGTTTTGAAACTAAACCATTTATTATTAAAACGAACTTCAAATAATAATAATAATAATAATAATATTAATAATAAAAGAAGGGAAAATTTGTAGGTATTTACACTACCTGCTGAAATTCAC
>NC_091167.1:38746475-38753975 GCF_040958095.1 Procambarus clarkii
AAATGTTGGTTTCTGGATATATTTAGAAACAATCTCGTCCACGTTTCCTTCTTACTATCCTCTGCCATATTTTTTTATCACTCTACCCTCTAACTGACCCCTCTCACATTTCAGTCTCCCGCTTTTATTCTCTCTGCTCATCTCATTCAACGAGAGAGAGAGAGAGAGAGAGAGAGAGAGAGAGAGAGAGAGAGAGAGAGAGAGAGAGAGAGAGAGAGAGAGAGAGAGAGAGAGAGAGAGAGAGAGAGAGAGAGAGAGAGAGAGAGAGAGAGCAAGAGAGAGAGAGAGAGAGAGAGAGAGAGAGAGAGAGAGAGAGAGAGAGAGAGAGAGAGAGAGAGAGAGAGAGAGAGAGAGAGAGAGAGAGAGAGAGAGAGAGAGCAAGAGAGAGAGAGAGAGAGAGAGAGAGAGAGAGAGAGAGAGAGAGAGAGAGAGAGAGAGAGAGAGAGAGAGAGAGAGAGAGAGAGAGAGAGAGAGAGAGAGAGAGAGAGAGCAAGGGAGAGAGACAGAGAGGGGGGGGGGGGGAATGGGGGGAGGAAATGGGGGGGAGGGAATGGGGGGGATGGGGGGAGGGAAGGGAGAGTGTGTGTGCCTTCCTCACTCTGAGAAGGGAAGGGAGCCTGCACAAAACTTTATTAAAAGCTTATAGCGCCCCGGACCCATTCGTCACAAATGGCTGACAATTAAGCCATCAAAAGTTTCCAGAAGGCTGTAGGTGACCAGCTGGTGGAGCACTTGTGGCTAGGACCAAGAGATTAACCCGGTCTCTCTTTCCTTGGGACCAGCTGACAGGTTACCAGGTACCGGAAGGTCACCAGGTACTGGAAGGTCACCAGGTACTGGAAGGTCACCAGGTACTGGAAGGTCACCAGGTATCTAGAGGTCACCAGGTATTTAGAGGTCACCAGGTACAGATAAAAAAAACCCAGTAGCTGTGGATTGCAAAATTGTTCTGAGATCAACTGGTATTGTGAGATCGACAGTCACAATGTGGTCAAGGCCTTGCTGTGAGGTTAGCAGCTTGTGTGTGTGGGTCACCAGGAGTTAAGAGATCAATACCATTCATATGAGGTCACCAATCTCTGGTAAGTCATGTTTACAGTGGGTAATGAGTGTCTCAAGTCCGCGGTGTGGTGATACATAATATTAGGAATAACACATTTCCCATTATGATATACACAGGCCCTATAATAAGATAACAATTTATTTTGATGATGTTATGTATTGTGTAATGTTTTTAAGTGAGGTTAAGGAATCCCTCAGTTGCTGCACTATTGGTAAACATACATTGACCTCAGTATGAATACAATCACTGGAGATTCACAAAAACCAAACCTAAACTAATACAACTAAGTCAATAATTTATGTTCTCAATATAATATAATAATAATAATTTAAATAAACTAATTGGAAACAATTTATTAAAATATATATATATATATATATATATATATATATATATATATATATATATATATATATATATATATATATATATATATATATATACTTGTATGTAAATTCATGTATGTAAGTTCGAGTCACTTCTGGGGTGTGAGTTTTCAGTTGCATATATGCCTGGAAACCGTTCAGGCTTGTTCGCGCATGTATGTAAATGTATGTATGTGTGTGTGTGTTTACTCACTTAGTTGTGTTAGCGGGGGTTGAGCTCTGGATCTTTGGTCCAGCCTCTCAACCGTCAATCAACTGGTGTACAGATTCCTGAGCTTCTCGAGCTCTATCATAGCTACATTTGAAACTGTGTATGGAGTCAGCCTCCACCACATCACTTCCTGGTGCATTCCATTTACTAACTACTCTGACACTGAAAAAGTTCTTTCTAATGTCTCTGTGGCACATTTGGGTACACAGCTTCTACCTGTGTCCCCTTGTGCGTGTACCTCCCAAAGCTAGAGTGCATGGTTGGGAATTGAGTGAAACCCCGGTTAGGCTTCAGTTGAAGCCTCGGGATCCTCGTAGGTGTAGTAGTACTCCAGGTTGCAATTCTCTGACCATGTCGTGTTACAGTTGACTAGAACGCCTCGGGGAATACCCAGCGCATAGGTTCGAACCCTCATCAAGGCTTCTGCGGATTTGTTCAATAATAATAATAATAACTATTATTATTATTATAGTAAATAATAATAAATATTACATATGACAAATCTTGTCTGTTAACAACGTTAATATTAATGTTTTTGATCATCAATGGAAACCTTCGTGACAATTCTATTTATTAGCTTCACGCTTGTGATTCGCTGATTGCAGCCTTGATCTGGTATGACGCCTCTGACTGTCTGTGTGCTGCCAGACAGTTTTAATGCCCGTCTCCTGATTGGCTTATTCGCTCCAGCTTGTAATTTTTCCCGTCCAACTGACTGGCTGATTTCCCTGTCACCGGAGTAGGGATTGGTTTTTCCGTCAACTCTTGTAATTTCTCTATTGTGTTTACTGCGCTGGTCTCAGGAAACAGCTTCGTCCTGGGCGATCTGTTTATTCCGTGTGTGGAAACCCCATCGATATTGCTTTAATCTGAGATGATTATAGGAATGATTATCTTATTGGACTTATATCTATATTTGAAACAGTGTCTGCTTCCACCACTGTCTGCCTTTCATCTGGTCACTGCTCTGGCACTGAAAAAAACACTGACATTGAGAGTGTTTGTGTGTGTACTCATCTAATTGTACTCACCTAGTTGTGCTTGCGGGGGTTGAGCTTTGGCTCTTTGGTCCCGCCTCTCAACCGCCAATCAACTGGTGTACAGATTCCTGAGCCTACTGGGCTATATAAAATCTACATTTGAAACTGTGTATGGAGTCAGCCTCCACCACATCACTTCCTAATGCATTCCATTTACTAACTACTCTGACACTGAAAGAATTCTTTGTAATGTCTCTGTGGCTCATTTGGGTACTACGTTTCCACCTGTGTCCCCTTGTTCGTGTTCCACTTGTGCTAAAAGGTTTGTCTTTGTCCACCCTGTCAATTCCCCTGAGAATTTTGTAAGTGGTTATCATATCTACCCTTACTCTTCTGTCTTCCAGGGACGTGATGTTCAGCTCCCTTAGCCTTTCCTCGTAGCTCGTACCTCTCAGTTCCGGGACTAGTCTGGTGGCATACCTCGGAATCTTCTCTAACTTTGTCTTGTGTTTAACTAGGTATTGACTACCAGGCTGGAGCTGCATATTCCAGTGTTCTGACATAAGTGGTATACAAAGTCCTGGACGATTCCTTACACAGGTTTCTAAAGTATGTGTGTGTGTGTGTGTGTGTGTGTGTGTGTGTGTGTGTGTGTGTGTGTGTGTGTGTGTGTGTGTGTGTGTGTGTGTGTGTGTGTGTGTGTGTGTGTGTGTACTCACCTAGTTGTACTCACCTAGTTGTGTTTGCGGGGGTTGAGCTCTGGCTCTTTGGTCCCGCCTCTCAACCGTCAATCAACAGGTGTACAGATTCCTGAGCCTATCGGGCTCTGTCATATCTACACTTGAAACTGTGTATGGAGTGAGCCTCCACCACATCACCCCCTAATGCATTCCATTTGTCAACCACTCTGACACTAAAAAAGTTCTTTCTAATATCTCTGTGGCTCATTTGGGCACTCAGTTTCCACCTGTGTCCCCTTGTGCGTGTTCCCCTTGTGTTAAATAGACTGTCTTTATCTACCCTATCAATCCCCTTCAGAATCTTGAATGTGGTGATCATGTCCCCCCCTAACTCTTCTGTCTTCCAGCGAAGTGAGGTTTAATTCCCGTAGTCTCTCCTCGTAGCTCATACCTCTCAGCTCAGGTACTAGTCTGGTGGCAAACCTTTGAACCTTTTCCAGTTTAGTCTTATCCTTGACTAGATATGGACTCCATGCTGGGGCTGCATACTCCAGGATTGGCCTGACATATGTGGTATACAAAGTTCTGAATGATTCTTTACACAAGTTTCTGAATGCCGTTCGTATGTTGGCCAGCCTGGCATATGCCGCTGATGTTATCCGCTTGATATGTGCTGCAGGAGACAGGTCTGGCGTGATATCAACCCCCAAGTCTTTTTCCTTCTCTGACTCCTGAAGAATTTCCTCTCCCAGATGATACCTTGTATCTGGCCTCCTGCTCCCTACACCTATCTTCATTACATTACATTTGGTTGGGTTAAACTCTAACAACCATTTGTTCGACCATTCCTTCAGCTTGTCTAGGTCTTCTTGAAGCCTCAAACAGTCCTCTTCTGTTTTAATCCTTCTCATAATTTTAGCATCGTCCGCAAACATTGAGAGAAATGAATCGATACCCTCCGGGAGATCATTTACATATATCAGAAACAAGATAGGACCGAGTACAGAGCCCTGTGGGACTCCACTGGTGACTTCACGCCAATCGGAGGTCTCACCCCTCACCGTAACTCTCTGCTTCCTATTGCTTAGATACTCCCTTATCCACTGGAGCACCTTACCAGCTATACCTGCCTGTCTCTCCAGCTTATGTACCAGCCTCTTATGCGGTACTGTGTCAAAGGCTTTCCGACAATCCAAGAAAATGCAGTCCGCTCAGCCCTCTCTTTCTTGCTTAATCTGTGTCACCTGATCGTAGAATTCTATCAAGCCTGTAAGGCAAGATTTACCCTCCCTGAATCCATGTTGGCGATTTGTCACGAAGTCCCTTCTCTCCAGATGTGTTACCAGGTTTTTTCTCACGATCTTCTCCATCACCTTGCATGGTATACAAGTCAAGGACACTGGCCTGTAGTTCAGTGCCTCTTGTCTGTCGCCCTTTTTGTATATTGGGACCACATTCACCGTCTTCCATATTTCTGGTAGGTCTCCCGTCTCTAGTGATTTACTATACACTATGGAGAGTGGCAATATAGTGATATAGTGATTTGGTATAGTGATATAGTGATACAGTGGTATAGTGATTTACTATACACTATGGAGAGTGTGTGTGTGTGTGTGTGTGTGTGTGTGTGTGTGTGTGTGTGTGTGTGTGTGTGTGTGTGTGTGTGTGTGTGTGTGTGTGTGTGTGTGTGTGTGTGTGTCATTATTATTATTACTAAGTATTTTTCAGAGAGACACGTTACTAGAGCAGTGGCGCCACAATAACGTCGGAATATGTCTGGGAGTGGCACAGGGCCATTTGCAACCCTGCTAACGCCAGATAGCCAATGCCTTACTAACGCGAAAAGATAGCAAATTCCAGCCCTGCGTACTGCAGGTAGATACCCAATTCCAGCTCTGCTAATGCCTTAAGATAGCCAATCCTAATCCAGCTAACGCCAGGAGATACCCAATTTCAGCCCTGCTAACGCTTTAATATTGCCACTCCCAGCCCAACTAACGACAGGAGATACTTAATCCAAGCCCGGCGAACGCTAGGAGATAGCCAATTCCAGTCCTGTCAACACCAGACGGTATCCAATCCTATCCCTGCCAACACCAAGAGATCGCAAATCTCACTCCTGTCATTGGCAATCGAGAGCCGATATCAGCCTTGTCGAACCCCCTAGTTAGCAGGTTTTATTCCTTATCAATTCCCAGAAAAAAAGGAAAATTCACCTTTGCCTACGAAAAGGTCTTTGTAATATTTCTGCCAAGACTAGAGAGAGACTGAACCAGACTCGACCAGTGGGATATGTCAGCCTTAATCAGGCTTTCAGACATCAAATCAAGGTTATATTCATCGTTCTTAATAACACAATCAGTCCATTGGCCAAGCACAAAAATCAAATAGATGATATCGTCTGCCAAGGCAAAACACAAAACACAATTTCATATTTGCAAGTGTCAGAGATAACCAAAGTCAGCTCTGCCAACGCCAAAGATAACCAAAGTCAGCCCTGCCAACGCCAAAGATAACCAAAGTCAGCACTGCCAACGCCAGAGATTACCAAAGTCAGCACTGCCAACGCCAGAGATTACCAAAGTCAGTACTGCCAACGCCAGAGATAACCAAAGTCAGCACTGCCAACGTCAAAGCTAACCAAAGTCAGCTCTGCCAACGCCAGAGATAACTAAAGTCAGCTCTGCCAACGCCAAAGCTAGCCAAAATCAGCTCTGCCAACGTCAAAGCTAACCAAAGTCAGCTCTGCCAACGTCAAAGCTAGCCAAAGTCAGCTCTGCCAACGCCAAAGATAACCAAAGTCAGCTCTACCAACGCCAAAGATTACCAAAGTCAGCTCTGCCAACGCCAAAGCTAACCAAAGCCAGCCCTGCTAACGCCAAAGATAACCATAGTCAGCACTGCCAACGCCAAAACTAACCAAAGTCAGCCCTGCTAACGCCAAAGATAACCAAAGTCAGCTCTGCCAACGCCAAAGATAACCAAAGTCAGCTCTGCCAACGCCAAAGATAACCAAAGTCAGCACTGCCAACGCCAAAGCTAACCAAAGTCAGCTCTGCCAACGCCAAAGATAACCAAAGTCAGCTCTGCCAGCGCCAAAGATAACCAAAGTCAGCACTACCAACGCCAAAGATAACCAAAGTCAGCACTACCAACGCCAAAGATAACCAAAGTCAGCACTGCCAACGCCAAAAATAACCAAAGTCAGCACTATCAACGCCAAAGATAACCAAAGTCAGCACTGCCAACGCCAAAAATAACCAAAGTCAGCACTACCAACGCCAAAGATAACCAAAGTCAGCACTGCCAACGCCAAAAATAACCAAAGTCAGCACTACCAACGCCAAAGATAACCAAAGTCAGCACTGCCAACGCCAAAAATAACCAAAGTCAGCACTACCAACGCCAAAAATAACCAAAGTCAGCACTACCAACGCCAAAAATAGCGCGAGAGCAATAAAATATCTCGAGACAATGTTGCCAACGCTGACGAATAACCCGCGTCAGCACTGCCAAAGTATAAAAGTAATTTACCGTCTGAGAGAAGAGCGAGATTGAAATTGAAATGTTGTTTATTGTTTGCGCTTAAGCGAGAGTAAATGTTTACCGGCATCACCAGGAGCAAAGTTGGCGGCCAGGAGGAGGAGGAGGAGGAGGAGGAGGAGGAGGAGGAGGAGGAGGAGGAGGAGGAAGGAGGAAGAAGGAGAAGAGGAGAAGAGGAGGAGAAGAGAAGAGAGAGGAACAAGGGTGGTAATAGGTAGGAGTCAGTGTGAGGGCCTTGTTGCTGTGTCACTGTTCTTGTTGCTGTGTCACTGTTCTTGTTGCTGTGTCACTGTTCTTGTTGCTGTGTCACTGTTCTTGTTGCTGTGTCACTGTTCTTGTTGCTGTGTCAAGCTGGTACTGTGACCCAGGTAGAGTGACCCAGGGAGCGTGACCCCAGTAGCATGACCCAGGGAGCGTGACCCCAGTAGCATGACCCAGGGAGCGTGACCCCAGTAGCATGACCCAGGGAGCGTGACCCCAGTAGCATGACCCAGGGAGCGTGACCCCAGTAGCATGACCCAGGGAGCGTGACCCCAGTAGCATGACCCAGGGAGCGTGACCCCAGTAGCGTGACCCAGGGAGCGTGACCCCAGTAGCATGACCCAGGGAGCGTGACCCCAGTAGCATGACCCAGGGA
>NC_091167.1:38758975-38773975 GCF_040958095.1 Procambarus clarkii
CTAGGGCAGGAGTGGTAGTGACAGACAGGCAAGTACAACCCCACACACAATATGAGTGTGTGTGTAAGTTTACTCACAGTGAGGGGGCAAAGTGTTGTATCTGAGGGGAACCCAGCAACAATAACAAATACAGCAGCCAAATAAAATAAGATAAACTGTTATCTAGCATTTGGAGGTTCTGTGCAGGAAAGGGTGCAAAGTATCCTGCAAGAGGGTCAATAGTAGCGGGTATGATAGTACCAACTGTACTCTCCCTGTATCCTCTTCAGGTGTGTACTCCCATGACTAGCAGCTTTCTTCACAGTGACTTTTGAGTCACTTATTGAGTCACAAAATGTCATGCTTCCCATGACTTTTTCTGATGCTTCCTGGAAAGTTGCTGTGTTGGTTCGATTCGGGTTATGAAACTTGTGTCTGGATCATCTGCTCTTTTATAACGGGTCGCTGTTATAAAATGATCACTGCGACCACCCAAATTTTGTTTTTATCATTTTAGATTCACTTCAGGCTAAAGTCTATGCAGCAATTATCCCTCTAACCAGAAATACTATTCTTCCTGTTCTCCTTTGTGTTCTCTCTCTTGTCACACCCTGATAGTCTCGAGGAAATATGGCATTCGTGGTAATGTCTGTTAGTTTTGTGTCGATTATTGCTATATTATGGAGTTCGTTTCCAATTATTGGGGGGCATAAAGCTTGTTAGGCTAATCACTGTCCACCATGATCGACGACTGATCTAACCCCATGATGTGACATCAGTCGACTACCTCCCGGAGAACTAATTGCTGCTAGGTATTCAGCAACATCCCGTATAAGGAGACGTGACCAATTACATCCCCCCCTCCCCCCGCTTGGGAAGTGAACTCGGGTCCAATTGGTTGAGAGCAAACTGCGCTAACTACTGCACCACAGGCCAACAGATCTCCAAATTCTCTCTCTCTCAGCTCATTTACCTTGCTTGTCACACCATCTGCACCCGGGTAACACACCCTAACGCTCTTCACCTCTGCTGTCTTCAATTTAGGCAGCACTCAGAGTGTGTATGATGCTGGGGGATGGTGTGGAGGATGGCATTCCTCCGGTGGTCTTGTTGTGTGTGTGTGTGTGTGTGTGTGTGTGTGTGTGTGTGTGTGTGTGTGTGTGTGTGTGTGTGTGTGTGTGTGTGTGTGTGTGTGTGTGGGTGCTGGAGGTGTGCACACGTACATCTGCTCATCTAAATGTGCTTAATGTTGGGTCGAGCGCCAGCTCTTAAACCTCGCCTATTTGTTTGTTGTAATTATTAGTTGTTTAATGCAATGCCAGTTCTTGATTTTTCTACATCTGCATTTAAAAAAAAGTAGGTTAGCTTCACCCACTGGCTCATTCTATTTAAAATCTTAAATGTAACACGAAAGTTTATTATGAAATAAAGTATTTGTTTAAAAAGAGCACTTGTAATGAGTGAATAATTGATCAGTCAACAATCAGAATATAATATATATAATACATTTAAAAAAAAATTGAACAATCATTTCACATTCTCCTTCTAATACAGTGGTGGCAGTGATGGTGCTAAAGATAGTGGTGGCATTACTCTGACACTAGTAGTTGAGGTGGTAAATAAGTGACACTAGCAGTGGCACTAATAGTTACGGTAATGATGCTGGCAGTGATTGTGGCACTGGTGGGGGTGGCACTGGTGGGGGTGGCACTGGTGGGGGTAGCACTGGTGGGGGTGGCACTGGTGGGGGTGGCACTGGTGGCGGTGACACTGGTGGGGGTAGCACTGGTGGGGGTGGCACTGGTGGAGGTGGCACTATCTGCTACCAACTGCCACCGCTACCCCTCACGACCCAAGATGGCGTAATCAACTAAACTATACACTCAGATTCAGACGGGAGGGTAATTACAGAAGATCATACGGTAATTAATTTAGTTCCCAATTAGCCTGGAGGTGATTATTACACTGTGTAATGGAGGGGTGGATGTGGGGGGGGGTGAGAGAAGGGAGGAAGGAGAGGGAAGGAGCGGTTAGAGGAAAATATATGGGGGGGAAGAAAGAGTAGGAGGAGAATGTGAGTAGAAATTTTCAAATTTTCTAATAAGAAAAAAGATCACATTATACAAAAGTTCCGGATTTATGGTGAATATAATTGACTATTTACCCAGATAAGTCAAATACACCGGGAAGTGTATCGCACTTCTTAGTGTATATGTGCCGAGAGTATACTCTAGTCCTGGACTATGTTCAGGACTAAAGTATACCTTATTAGTTAGACTTGCAACTAGTCCTGGAACGTGGTGCTGGTTGGTCCTTCAACTGGTAGATGGAGGCATTGTTGTGGTTGTGGTGGTACTAGAGGTAGTAGTAGTAGTGGTGGTGGTGGTTGTTGCGGAGACATTAATACTGGTGTAACTAATAGAATTGTGACGGCACTAGTGGTGTTGTTACTACTAATAGCATTAGTGGCTATTAGTTTGTAGTGGTTGTTGTTGTGGTGGTACTAGTACTTTTAGTTATTGTGGTGGCACTAGTACTAGTGGTTATTGTGGTGGTATTATTACTAGCAGTTAATTAATCTTTCAAGAACTCGTTCAAACTAACAACTAAATTTATTAACATTACTTTCAATATGCATGTGCGTGCGTTTGTGTGCGCACGCATACACATATGTGTACACACACACATATGTGTACGCACACACGTATATGTACGCACACACATATATGTACGCACACACATATGTGTACGCACACACGTATATGTACGCATACACATATGTGTACGCATACACATATGTGTACGCATTCACATATGTGTACGCACACACATATGTGTACACACACACATATGTGTACGCACACACATATGTGTACGCACACACATATATGTACGCACACACATATGTGTACGCACACACATATATGTACGCACACACATATGTGTACGCACACACGTATATGTACGCACACACATATGTGTACACACACATATATGTACGCATACACATATGTGTACGCATACACATATGTGTACACACACACATATGTGTACGGTCAAATAGCATTTTCCGGGGACGCCGCGAGCATAATCATCCCTTAACTCGATTTCCACAGACTTTCCCTTCTTGCACACAGCTGGAGCAACACCTGGGGGCAGGTTGACCCCCCCCACTCCCTGTGCAGCTGGTGTGTGGCCACCTGTGCCAGGCTGAACCCACCACCTGTGCAGCTCTCAGACGTGGGTTGAACACCACTTCACGTACTGCAAAGTTTAGATAAAATTTGTGGTAAATTCAATAGGAATTCCGCCTGCTTCGGGCCTGGTCTTGTGACTATCTTGCTACTTCATTACGCTGTAGCAAGAGGTAAATAAATACACTATATATATATATATATATATATATATATATATATATATATATATATATATGTATATATATATATATATATATATATATATATATATATATATATATATATATATATATATATATATATATATATATATATATATATATATATGTTTATTTTTCTGCTATGAAAACAGAAAACACATTTAACATTCAACTCACAATTTAATTGGACAATAACCACATACTCTATGCGAGTCACATAATGTTTTCACATGAAAATTATTCATGTTAAAAAACAGTGCTTGTTGCTGGAGCGTCAATACTGGGTATCAGAGTCCACTATCAGGCGCGCCTCGTTATTCTGTTCCTTATCTCTGACGTACAGGCACCTCGTTCGACACCCGCCTCGTGTGTACAGTGTCATGGCTGTTTTGTAGACTACGGCCTATGTATTCACCTAGTTCACCTAGTTGTATTCACCTAGTTCACCTAGTTGTATTCACCTAGTTCACCGAGTTGTATTCACCTAGTTCACCTAGTTGTATTCACCTAGTTGTATTCACCTAGTTCACCTAGTTGTGTTTGCGGGGGTTGAGCTTTGCTCTTTCGGCCCGCCTCTCAACTGTCAATTAACTGTTTACTAACTACTACTTTTTTTCCCACACACACACACACACACACACACACACACACACACACACACACACACACACACACACACACACACACACACACACACACACACACACACCAGGAAGCAGCCCGTGACAGCTGACTAACTCCCAGGTACCTATTTACTGCTAGGTAACAGGGGCATTCAGGGTGAAAGAAACTTTGCCCGTTTGTTTCTGCCTGGTGCGGGAATCGAACCCGCTCCACAGAATTACGAGTCCTGCGCGCTATCCACCAGGCTACCAGGCCACCCATGTATGTGTGTGTGTGTATATGTGTATTTACTATTCGTATTTACTATTTTTGCCTGCAAAATCGAACTATTAGTTCTACATATGTATATAGGCAGTAGCCCGTAACATCTGTCCAACTCCCACGTACCTATTTACTGATAGATGAACAAGTTCATCAGGGTGAAAGAAAGTCTACCCATTTGTTTCTGCCTTGGCTGAGAATCGAACTCGGATTCTCAGGGCTACGACCCGCGAGCGCTGTCTACTCAGCTAACAGACCCATGCGTGTGAGTGCGTACGGAATGGAATGTAATTTTTGCCAATGATAATAATTCTTGTATAAAATTTGTGTGGATCCCATCCCATGTTGGAGTTGAAAAACATGACTTTGTAGATCAATTGGCCAATGAGGCTTGCAGGAAAGAAAACATTGATTATGACTTTGGACTATCTAATGCAGTTATTAGAAACATACAAATTAAAGAAATTAATTCAGATTTAGAAGAACTAAGAAATGCCCAGAGATCTGAAAGCTGCAGTATTAAAAGTTATGACAAGTTCTGTAATAATAGGTATTTGTATGGTCAGCACAGTAACCGGACCAGGCAATGTGATGTAGTCATTGCGCGAATTCGCCTTGGCTATAGACACATCTGGCAGGTTAGTGAGGCTGAGCCACTACCAGAATATTCAGATTGTAAACTCTGTGATAAACCTTTAATGCATTCACTAGAACACTATATTGATGAATGTGAAACCGTAAAGGACTTTAGACCTCCTGGCCTATTGTACCACCAACTGTGTAACTATTTTATTGACTCAGGTGTTCTGGACGACATCCTAACAATTTACCCAAAATTTGCTTGTCCATTTTAAAGAATGAAGAACAATTTCTATTTATATTCTAAGCTGCATCACTTATGAACCCATCCCTGCCCTTGTGTGGCAGTGCACAATAGAAAGTTGTTTTCACATATCCACACATTAAAACATTAATTGTAACCATGATATATATGTGCTTCAGCCTACAGTTTAGACCTATTGTCTTATGTATGACCCTCTGTCCTGCGTGACAGTGAATACTAGCATTAACCTCAATTTAATAAGACTATCGAAATCCTCAGATTAGGCAAAATTGTAATTAATTTTGTCAATAAAGATGTTAATAATAATAATGCGTACGGAACATCTGATTGTTGTGCTCATCCTCGTGTTCTTCGTGCCAAGGGGAGTACCGCGGTCCTATGGTATGACCGCATTTGTTAAGTGTATTACAAGGAACTGACACTTGGGGCAGCGTACAGACCTTACAAGGAGTCTCCCTCTCGCACTTCTCTCCCACTATCATCAGGGAGGTGGGTGACACAGCCTCCGAGGGCTGAGGGAGAAGGGGTAGATGGTGGTACATCCTTTGGTGGGTAGATGGTGGTACATCCTTTGGTGGGTAGGTGGTGGTACATCCTTTGGGGGGTAGGTGGTGGTACATCCTTTGGGGGGGTAGATGGTGGTACATTCTTTGGGGGGTAGATGGTGGCACATCCTTTGGGGGGTAGATGGTGGTACATCCTTTGGTGGGTAGGTGGTGGTACATCCTTTGGGGGGGTAGATGGTGGTACATTCTTTGGTGGGTAGGTGGTGGTACATCCTTTGGGGGGGTAGATGGTGGTACATTCTTTGGTGGGTAGGTGGTGGTACATCCTTTGGGGGGGGGTAGATGGTGGTACATCCTTTGGTGGGTAGGTGGTGGTACATCCTTTGGGGGGGTAGATGGTGGTACATCCTTTGGGGGGTAGATGGTGGTACATCCTTTGGGGGGTAGATGGTGGTACATCCTTTGGGGGGTAGATGGTGATACATCCTTTGGGGGGTAGATGGTGGTGCATCCTTTGGGGGGTAGATGGTGATACATTCTTTGGGGGGTAGATGGTGGTGCATCCTTTGGGGGGGTGGATGGTGGTACATCTATCGGGGGAGAGGGGGGGGGTAGGGTAGATGTTGCTATACAGGGCGTCGCTCGCGGGCCATCGTAACATTATTCATTTAAAATTATGATGAACCACCAATGTTCATTCCCAGTGAAGTCTCTAGGGCGCCTTACTCTTTTCACCGCATTCATTGTGTAGTGACGGGAGAGGTCACTGACTTTTGATAGCTTTATTTTTGTGTGTTCTAAGTCACGAGGGGAAGGAGGGGGGCGAAAGAGATACGGGGTGGGAGGAATTAAAGGAAAGGGAGGGTGAGATGGGAGGGGAGAGGGGGAAAACGGAAGAACAATGAGAGAGGAAGGAGGGGAGACAAAAAGGATGGGGGAGGGAGGGAGGGAGGGAAAAAGGATGAAGGAGTGAGGGAGATGGCTGAAGAAGATAGAGTGGTGCATCGAGAGGGCAGAAGGGAGGAGGGAGAGAGAGCAGAGGTCACGGGGGAGGGAAAGAGGGAAGGGGGGTGGAGAGAGAGAGGGCAGACGGGAGTGAGGGAAACAAATTAACAGTTTGAACTGTGCGTATTCTTGACATCATTTACCCATATCTAAAGCAGTTATTGTTTTGGACTAATAACAAAATATATAGCAATTTGAGGCTGTATAGCATGGTAGTTCCTGACATGAAGACATGAGGTATACTGCATGGTAGCTCCTGACATGAAGACATGAGGTATACTGTATGGTAGCTCCTGACATGTAGACATGAGGTATACTGTATGGTAGCTCCTGACATGACATGAAGACATGAGGTATACTGAATGGTAGTTCCTGACATGTAGACATGAGGTATACTGCATGGTACTTCCTGACATGACATGCAGACATGAGGTATACTGTATGGTAGTTCCTGACATGAAGACATGAGGTATACTGTATGGTAGTTCCTGACATGACATACAGACACCAAAACTTGTATAAGTGAATTTGTATATGTTTTCCCAAGTAAAACAAAAAATATATCTAAATTTTTAGACTGATTTCATTCCAATATCAGTTAACGATAAAATAGAATCCCGGACACACTGGGCTTCCTGCACTAATGAGAAGGTTAATCCAGGTAAATTACCTGCGATAATTAATCAGATAAGATGGTTTTAATCATCACGCCCCGGACTATGATTTTTTCTGATTAAAAGTAGTTACTCTCTTTTATTAGAACCTCTCTTAATTATCTTTTGTAACTGCTGTCCGTATAAGCAGCGTCTGGGTGTCGAAGGGCTCAACCAATTTAAACTTAGAAACTGCGTTTTTGCCATTTATCGTAACATAATGAAAAGAAACAGCACCAAGAATTAAATGAAACATACTAATTAACAGTGGTAGTTCAAGGTAATTAGGGTCAACAGAATGACCAATTAGAGGTAATTAATATTTCTGAGTAAGGGCGGCTTTTAATTATGTCAGTGTTTGGTAATAACTGTGAAAAATAAATTTGAGAGATTTTAAATAAATTATTAGTAAAAAACTGGTTTTTATGTCTGTATTTTACGGGAAATTACAGGAGTGAAGGGAAGGGAAGGGAAATATCAGCAGAAAGTGCAAAGCCATTACGACTATATAGCCCTAGGAAGGGGTCAGGATAAGGATTAGGAATGGAATGGGGGGCGGGGGAGTAATGTGCCCAATCATTTCAACGGTCGGGGATTGAACACGCAAGGTTTAAGAGATCAAAATATGCTTCTGTCGCTGGCTCCTTGGGGTTCTGAGGGCAGTGTGAAGGAACAGCAGGATCCGAAGCTTACAGGTACACCTTAACCAGAGGAGCCTAAACCACGCACCAGAAAACGAAAAACGAGACGATGTTTCGGTCCGTCCTGGACCATTATGAAGTCATGTAATTACACAACTTGTAATAATGCTCCATGCCTCATTGTCTACAAAGGGGGGTGCCGCTGAGCATAGGTACCCAAGCAAAGGTGTCTCTAAGGTTGGGTATCCAGCAAGGGTGTGTGTGTCCCTAAGGCTGGCTACCCAACTACGGGTGTCCTTAAGAGTACGTACCCAACTAAAGCTCTCACTGAGACTAGGTACCCAAGCAGAAGTGTCCCTGGTATTATCCCCACAGGAGGGGGTGTCCCTGGTATTATCCCCACAGGAAGGGATGTAACTGGTATTATCACCACAAGAGGGGGTGTCCATGGTATTAACCCCACAGGACGGGGTGTCCCTGGTATTAACCCCACAGGACGGGGTGTCCCTGAGTCTGGGTTCTCAGCAAAGATACAATCCTTGAGGGGAAGGTCATCCTGTAGCTGAAGGTCAGACTAAACTGGTGCGCCTCGAGGCTTACGACTATTAAACATAGAAGTCAACACAGGGCTAGGAGCGAAGTGGACAAAGAAGGGCATTTTTTATGTGCCTTTAGCCTATAAGTAACTTATTTTCTTTTACTTCTAGCTATAATTTTTCTGTCTATTAAAAAACAAAACTTACAAACTGTGGCGGTTATCCTCAGTTCAAGGTTGAAGTTAGTTTTTTCCCTATTTCCAGGAGCGTTTCTGTAGGTTCGAGTATGTACACTATTATGGGACCTCAGACAGTCGGGTGAAATGAACTGAAAGTCACGATGTTTCGGTCCTTTCTCGTCCCTTATCAAGTCGTGATCCCATATCAGGTTGTGAGACTTATCAAGCAGTACGTACATGATTGTTCTGTACGTGTATGGTTGCTCAGTACGTGCATAGTTGTTCTGTACCATGCATGGTGGTCTGATTGTGCATACTCCTATGCCTCGCCATGTGGGAATACACCATAACCCACCATGAGGGAAACCATACATGGCCTGAACCATGAAACATAACATGTAAGCCAAAACACCAATTTCACTTTAGGAAAAAGGAAAAATTGGTTGGACTGGCTGGGTACACAAGCGGCTCAGGTTTAGGTACAAGCATTTCTGGGAATATGGAACAGGTGCTAATGATAATGGAACCAAGTGTTATGTGGTATGTTAATGTCTCACGCCATCACCCATTATGTTCTTGAATGTCCGTTGATTGATGCATATAGACTTAGTGAGATAAGGACTGTTTCTGGGCAAATAGTGTGGATGTGTATCAATGGAAAGATTGATGATATTCTGGAGTGTCTTGAGAATTTTGCACATGATTGCAAATTTTTATTGATATGTCTGAACGTCTATTTGTTGAATATTTATTACTTGTGACTTTGTAATTGTACATAATTGCAAAATTATGAATACATTTGCGCGTCCGTTTACAGGTCGAAATGAACGTTCATCAACCAGAATGGTCAGTAATATGTCGATTGCAATGTGTGACATGAACACGTTGTACTGAACAGGTTGAAAATAGCTTGAGCTACATCACCCCTTTGTGTGTATTTTAACTCAATTTAGCTTTTTAATTTTTCAATTTCACTTGGGAGAGGGGAGAGGGACTACGTCCTCTGCCACGGCGGGAGTGAATCCATACCTACTACGGCAGGGGTGGGGTGGGGGGGGGGGGGTTAGCACAGTTCAGGAATGAGAATAGCGCAGTCATGTCGTGGTGGAGAAATTTTTCGAGAAAACACATTCGGGGGGTAAATGTTGGAGTGGCCCCTGGGAGATGTCCCAGTGCTCTAATGGAACAGTGCCACCTCCCCAGGTGACTGTCGGGGTACAGGCACCCGGGAATGGTGAGCCTCAAGCAGGCCTTGTGTTGCTTCAGTTGGCTCTGTCTGCTCCTTGCTCGGTCAGTGCTTTCCCTACCCTCTCTGTCTTTCTCTGTCTGTCTGAATGCCTGCCTTTCTACCTGCTGGCAGCTGCTTACTGCCTGCTGGCAGCTGCTTGTTATCTGGTGCCTACTACCTGCTGCCTGCTTTCTTAAGGTACCGGATAGCGACTGGTGTAAACTCAGACCTCCAGTTACCGGTCTTGAGTGCCACCTTCCCGCTGTGGACACCTGCCTGTAGGCTAATGCTACTTGCAACTTACAAAAGACTAATCTAATTCTAATTACTGCATATTAGCCAGAGGCCACAGCATAGAAGCCACGTTAGAAGAGAAATCAGACGATATAGGTAAATCACTTGAAACTAACTCTCTGGACTATTAGGCACCGACATTTTAATGGGTTTTATGGTATGCGCCGACACATTTGGGAGGAAATAATGCTTATAAATACCAGGCGCTGGCGAATATAAATGACATGAAATGCACAAAGTCACGCCTGAATGGGATATATATATATATATATATATATATATATATATATATATATATATATATATATATATATATATATATATATATATATATATATATATATATATATATATATATATATATATATATATATATGTCGTACCTAATAGCCAGAACGCACTTCTCAGCCTACTATGCATGGCCCAATTTGCCTAATAAGCCAAGTTTTCATGAATTAATGTTTTTTCGACTACCTAACCTACCTAACCTAACCTAACCTAACTTTTTCTGCTACCTAACCTAACCTAACTGATAGAGATAGGTTAGGTTAGGTTAGGTAGGGTTGGTTAGGTTCGGTCATATATCTACGTTAATTTTAACTCCAATAAAAAAAAATTGACCTCATACATAATGAAATGGGTAGCTTTATCATTTCATAAGAAAAAAAATTGTGAAAATATATTAATTCAGGAAAACTTGGCTTATTAGGCAAATTGGGCCTTGCATAGTAGGGTAAAAAGTGCGTTCTGGCTACTAGGTACGACATATATATATATATATCCCATTGTGGCCTTATTTCTGAAACTAGATATTTTCCTGCTAAATTTGATGAATAAAATATTTGGTTCTAATAGAAAATAAAACTTGTTTGCCATAAATTCAAATGAAAAGAGATTTTTTATGATGAATCGATGAATCCATATATGTAGCGAAGAGAATAGGTCATGTTAATAAGAGAAAAGGTAATAGGGGGGATACACACAAAGCTTGATTTGACAATAGTGGAGGCAGAGAGCTTAATTTGACAATGCTCTCAATGGCTGTTCTGATTGTTGACCACTAACTGATGGTTTTCATGTTGACCTAACCACTCTGACTGTTCGGTAGGATGACGACCTCGTTTCTTGCCGGGTCGGCGTTCGATCCCGGATGGTCGAAGAGGTTGGGCACCGTATCTTGGTTCTGTCCTCGTATCATAGCTCCTTGTCCTCAAATGGTTTCCAAGTGGTATATGGATGTACTGGCTTAGCTGTTTCTCATGAAGACTATTTCATATCTACAGTTTCCTGCTAGGTTCTAGCAGGACCTCTGCTAGGCTTATCGAGGTCTTTCCTAGGCCAACTACTGTCCACAACAGTTGTCTAACTCCCAGGTACCTGACTACTGCTAGGTGAATAGAGGCATCAGGTGAAGGGAAACTTTACATGAAGGTTTCTTTTCTGAAAGAAAAAAAAATTCCTTCCCTGGTGCGATTTCTTCGCACCAGGGACGTTTTGATTTTGTATCGACTGCGCAGGCTACTGCGCTACAGGACCCCATCATACTGACTACTGGTGGTTTCTTAGTACTCACTGCTGACACTAACTGTCGACTGCTCACTGCTGACACTAACTGTCGACTGCTCACTGCTGACACTAACTGTCGACTGCTCACTGCTGACACTAACTGTCGACTGCTCACTGCTTACAATAAATTCTGATTTATTACTGATTGCTTATAGACTACTGATTCTAACTGCGGACATTATTTACTGACTACTGACACTATTTGCTGACTCTACTGACACTATTTACTAAATGCTGGTACTATTTACTGACTACCGACGCTATTTATTAATTACTGACACTATTACAGACTACTGACATTATTTACTGAGTGTTACCACCACAGCTAACAAAAAAATGAATACAAATTTATTTTGAATTTAACCTCTGAAATATTGCAAAATATATTTAATGAATTTGTATCGACATGTTGAAGAGTTACATCAACTGAAAATCCACACACTAACATGTGCAAAATTTTAAGTACCATTTGACAGCAGGAAATTAGTAAACGAATCAATATGTTCACTATTTCCATTATTATTTGATACTGGTAAAAGTGGCTTTAATTTCGGAATCAGTTATAATTTTTTTTTTAAATGTAGCTAAAGTTTTTTTTAATGGTTTTTTGCATTGTGGTTCGAGTCCTTGTGAGGCTCTCCACCATACGAAATATTACCTATATATTTTTCCATCAATATGGCAACTTGAAAGTTGCCATATTAAAGGTAAACTAATAACGGCGTGGAACTTAACTGTTAACGAGGTACGATAAGCTTATCCATACTAATATTCCTGCTGCTAACTCCTGTATTACGTCTACTGTAACTACCACTACTACCTCAGTTACTACTCGTACTACCAACACCTACTGTAACTACCAATTCTACTGCTGCTGTATTTACCACTACTGCTTTTGCTGTAACTAGATTAGTACCATAATTTATAGAGCTCAACTATGATGACAGGTTTAGGGAAATCACCCTCACAACAAAAGAGGAGAGATGAAACAGAGATGACATGATTGGTACATACAAGATACTGAGTCGAATAAATAACATGGACAAGGTCAGCCAAATCTAACTGAAAGGAGGTAGGACAACGGGACAACGTTGGAAGATGCATACACACAATGAAGTCGTAATGTGAGGAAATGCTCGTGTCGTCAGAGGGTAGTCAGGCAAAGGGGGAATCCATTGAAGGAAGGAGTTATTGAAGTAACTTTCACCCAGAACTTTAAGGGAAAAATGATATGATAGAAACTTGTAGGTGGAGAAGTGTAATTAGCGCACCAGGTGCAAGTGGCGACAGGAGGTGGGGCCTCAGGAACTAGCTCTCACTTCTCTGCAGCCACTGATAGGTAAGTTCCAACACTATATACTTATACTCCTGTTGACAGGTTGCAAATACTTCGTAGCGTTGTAAAAGAGAGAGAGAGAGAGAGAGAGAGAGAGAGAGAGAGAGAGAGAGAGAGAGAGGAGAGAGAGAGAGAGAGAGAGAGAGAGAGAGAGAGAGAGAGAGAGAGAAAGAGAGAGAGAGAGAGAGAGAGAGAGAGAGAGAGAGAGAGAGAGAGAGAGAGAGAGAGAGAGAGAGAGAGAGAGAGAGAGAGAGAGAGAGAGAGTGAGAGAGAGAGAGAGAGAGAGAGAGAGAGAGAGAGAGAGAGAGAGAGAGAGAGAGAGAGAGAGAGAGAGAGAGAGAGAGAGAGAGAGAGAGAGAGAGAGGGAGAGAGAGGGAGGGAGGGAGGGAGGGAGAGAGAGAGAGAGAGAGAGAGAGAGAGAGAGAGAGAGAGAGGGAGAGAGAGAGAGAGAGAGAGAGAGAGAGAGAGAGAGAGAGAGAGAGAGAGAGAGAGAGAGAGAAAGGTGTAAGGACTAGATTACTTTCACATTCCACTAGGAAGGATTTATTTTACATTCTGAGGTTTTTCTCTCATTTCACCTCACATTTCCCATGTCTTCCAGTCCCCCTCTCTCATGTCTCTTCCCTATCCCTCCAACAACCCCCTGTCTGCCCCTATTCACTCTCTCTCCCTTCTCCCCCTCTTTCTCAGAATTTTTTTTTAAAACTGACTTTTCCAAATAACTCTACGGACAACACACCTAATAGTTCAGAATAATCCGCTTGTATAAAGCAATAACTTCATGAAAAGCACATACACGAGGAGGGCAGGGGATGATTGGATACATTTACATATTTCTTAAAGTTACACTGAACCGACTACGACAAACCTATGACACTCCCTTACCCCACATGCTTCATTGGCAAAAGTTAGATAAAGGCTGTCCTTCAACATCTGGTCTCCAGCCTTGGACAGAGAGTCAAACACACCAACAGATAAACAAAGAGACATTCTCACCTATAGCTATATATTCCATACCCGGCGGTGCTCGGGACATCTAGAGTTTGTCTATACCTTGTCTCACGCCCTCACTCTCTCTTTCTGTCTCCCTCACTCTCTCCCTCCCTCCCTCCCTCCCTCTCAGTCTCCCTTAGGGGGGCAAAATAAGCACGAATCACTTTGAATCGACATTATCGACACTGAATTAACGATGAATAGACGTCGATAACAGCTGGAAAGTCTAGCGTGAACACTATGGATAATCAAATCCACATTTCTGGCTTCTTATGAAATCGTTGGTTTTCGCAATAGGAGTCAATCCTACTTAATGGGAGGCATGGGGGTGGCCCCCCATGTGAATTGTGATTGCATGACAATCACTATTTCTGTATACGCTCATGCAGTATACAGGAACGCTCATGCAGTATACAGGGAGGGTTATGCAGTATACAGGTATACAGGGACGCTCATGCAGTATACAGGGACGCTCATGCAGTATACAGGTATACAGGGACGCTCATGCAGTATACAGGGACGCTCATGCAGTATACAGGTATACAGGGACGCTCATGCAGTATACAGGGACGCTCATGCAGTATACAGGGATTGCGTATAATGTGCAGGCAGGAGGGTGCTCGCTATGACTGATGCTGCGATTGATGGTAGTTGTGATAAATGCTTGCTGTGATTGATGCCGTGATTGATAATGGAAGTAATTGATGCTGCCGCTGTTGAAGCTTGTACGCGGCTTTATCTGTGAACCAAACACGTATTGAACACTGGTATCGTTTGTGTCTTGATGAACATCCTGGAATAGACTCCCTCTCTGTGTTGTCCTACATCACACACACACACGGGGGGGGAGGGGCTATGTATGCGTGTCTGTGTGTGTGTGTGTGTGTGTGTGTGTGTGTGTGTGTGTGTGTGTGTGTGTGTATGTGTGTGTGTGTGTGTGTGTGTGTGTGTGTGTGTG